>NW_028156300.1:0-72499 GCF_964263955.1 Coregonus lavaretus
GAAATCATTTACAACTGCGACCTGGCCAAGATAAAGCAAAGCAGTGCGATAAAAACAACAACACAGAGTTACATGTGGGGTAAAAAAAAACATAAGGTCATAAAATACAACAGAAAATATATATACAGTGTGTGCAAATGTAGCAAGTTATGGAGGTAAGGCAATAAATAGGCTATAGTGCAAAATAATTACAATTAGTATTAACACTGGAATGCTAGATGTGCAAGAGAATATGTGCAAATAGAGATACTGGGGTGCAAAGAGCAAAATAAATAACAATATAGGGATGAGGTAGTTGGGTGGGCTAATTTCAGATGGGCTGTGTACATGTGCAGTGATCGGTAAGGGTGCTCTGACAACTGATGCTTAAAGTTAGTGAGGGAGACCCTCTGTGTCTCTCTCTCTTCCCCTCTGTGTCTCTCTCTTTCCCTCTGTCTCTCTCTCTTCCCCTCTGTCTCTCTCTTCCCTCTATGTCTCTCTCTCTTCCCCATGTCTCTCTGTCTCTCTGTCTCTCTGTCTCTCTGTCTCTCTGTCTCTCTGTCTCTCTGTCTCTCTCTCTCTCTCTCTCTCTTTATCTCTCTCTCTTTATCTATCTCTCTTTATCTATCTATCTATCTATCTATCTATCTATCTATCTATCTATCTATCTATCTATCTATCTATCTATCTATCTATCTATCTATCTATCTATCTATCTATCTATCTATCTATCTATCTATCTATCTATCTATCTATCTATCTATCTATCTATCTATCTATCTATCTATCTATCTATCTATCTATCTATCTATCTATCTATCTATCTATCTATCTATCTATCTATCTATCTATCTATCTCTCTCTCTCTCTCTCTCTCTCTCTCTCTCTCCATCTCTCTCTCTCTCTCTCTCTCTCCAACTCCCCTCTCCATCTCTCTCTGGTGGATGCATCATGTAAGAGTATACTTCTGTCCTCTGGCTCTTACTGGTTAAATCTCTGTGAATGGTCTGCCTGCCACATGTTCCATCTATCACACTTTTATTCTTAAACATCAAAGCTTTTGTCTTTTATTTTATTATTTTACTTCAGAAACGTGTGTAGTACTGAGACTGAAACTGCACAGCCAGGCAAATAAGACAGGAAGTGAAGAGTGAAATTAGCAACATAGTACCTAGTACTGGACTGTGAAAACTGTACACTGAACAACACAAAACAAACACATTGCCAACTACTTGCTTAATTCAGTTAATTGCTACATTTGCTATCTAATCTGCTACAACCTGTCTATCACTAGAATATTCAAGCCATAGTTAATGAGTCATTTCCATAATGTATGGTTATGAAATGATACACACACTGACTACTGTATTATTGAGAGATTGGTTAATAATGAGTGAGGATGAGGACATCCCATCTGATTCATTAACATGTTAACAGCCCTCCTCCACTACATATTCAATAGCCTACCTGTGGACTATGAGACACATGGTTGTTGCTCTAACAGAAATACATGAGTCTACTCTCCCTCTGTGTACAAATGGGTTTAGGCATACCCTGTAATGACAAGTGGACAACTGATACCCTGTAATGACAAGTGGACAACTGATACCCTGTAATGACAAGTGGACAACTGATACCCTGTAATGACAAGTGGACAACTGATCAAAATCGTATTCTAATACCAGCCTACCGGTTGCAGAGATTCAGCATTACTATATAAGCAACACTATCTAGTGCATACGTAACAGCAGTAGCGTGAGTGAAAATTATTTCACATTTAGCTACTGTACTTCTGTCAAGCCTCATTAACTAGTAAATAGGACCATTTGTTGTGCAATGATAAAACACCAAAGAGTGGGTGGCTGTGCATGCTTCTAAGAATTCCTGGAAAGAGAAGAGTGGACACCAAGGCCTTTTTTTCCCTTCTTGAAAACTTAATAAAAGCAATTTTTTCCCCCCACAGTAGGGTAGTCAGTGAGCGACTAGTACCAAGGACAGCAAGCCCCCTCTCTCTCTCCTCTCTGTACTGCTTAATTACTGCATAAGATCATGAATATTTCAAGCGCATGCTTTCCCACTTTGTCATTGGAGTTTAGAACGAAGAGAAACAAGTTCATATGCATATTAATAGAGGGAGGGTTGGACTGGGAGGGAGGGAGGGGGCTTTGGATGGATGGGACTGCCAGTGAGTGTGGATGGAGGGTTAGAGGAGGGGTTGGATGGGGGGAGTGTCGGTGGAGTGGGTGGGGGGTGGGGGGGGGGGGGGGGGGGGGGGTAGAGTGGTGAGTGTGCTGGTGACAGCAGGAGGAAATGGCACTCATACACAGCAGCTGCTCTTTTGAGATCCCCCTCTGAGGGGACGGCCTGAGGAGAGCCTCAGCACAAAGGGATGAAGGGAGATGAGGACTCCTGATGGAAAACAGGCAAACAACCGCTGGGACCCCTCTCCATAACCCCATACGCCCACTCCTAAACCCCCCACCCTTCCTCCAGACCCCCAGGAGCCCCCGTCGAGTGTCAGGACCTCTTTAGCGTTCTCTGAGGCTGAACTGCTAAACTTGCGCATTAGCACCAAGCACCACTAAGCTAACGGGACATCTAATGGGGAAGACTGAGATGGAGGAGAGGTTTCTCTCTCTCTTTTTTTAAAATGACAAACGGCAGGAAGTCATGTGGGAGGGGGGCTGTGATTGGAGCACTGAATAGAAGCATCTGAGGCCCTATCGGTTAAAGATGGGGTTGGGGGGGCATTAAAACAACCATATACATGTAAATCCTGGATAATAATTCTTAAAAATGGCTTAGTAGCCTCTATCACGTGTCACTGAGTAAGAACATCATCCAAAGGGCTCAAGGATTCAACATAGTCTAATGAAATTTATGGCCCCCTTTAAACTACTTAGTGGCCCGGTAGAGCGTAATGATATGCTTTATTTAACATGGCTAAACAAAGATGATTATGGCGCTGTGCGGATTTAATGGCGCGCAAAGTGATGGTGCACTCTTCACTTGATAGAGAGGCCTATTTAAACATGTTAATGGTGTGTTATCGAGCCCCTCGTTCAAATACAAGGGCTATGGTCTGAATGAATGCAGGTTCAGTGTCTGGTAAATAGAGCAACCAGCCTGGAATCCAAACTGATTATCGCCATTGTTTCACAACGAAGCATACCAGTTAGGATTCTCAGGCTATAGAGCAACATGCTTTTTTTTATGAAATGGCAAAGTTTAGGGAATATGGCATCATAGGTCTACATATTTTTTAATTGTGCAGAATGAAATTAACATTGCTGATTGAGGTACACACTGCATTTGATGAATTTGAACCCTGTCTGACTCTGATCACAACCAGGAAGTGCCTATCAAATAAAGTAACACCTTGATATAGAAATAGAAACGTATTGGAACATGGCATAGGTCTACATCTTTTTTAATTGTGTTGCATGAAATTCACATTAGTGAGTTAATTGAACCCTGTCTGACTCAGTGATCACAACCAGGAAATGACTCTAACAGCAGGTACAAAGAGAGAGCTAATTAGTTTGACCTTTCCTGTCATAATTAGCATGTAACACGACCACTCAACCAACCCGCCAACAACTTAGCATCAAGAAGGTCACATTCATGATGAATTATTGAATAGAACGATGTTCTCTTAATTGATGTTATCCAATATCCAGACACAATACATTCCATAAAGAAAATGTAATCTCTTTCTTGAAATATATTTCACTGTTTAGTACTATTTCCATTTTTAAAACAACCACATCTAGGAAGCGAGAATACTTCGAAGCCGTGGTAGAATACAAAATGGCCTCCAAAATGTGAGACAGGACGACAATTAGTAGGTGACCATGACAAGGCAATTACAATATTGTCACCTGTATTAGTTCTCCCAACATGCCAGAGGTACTAAATGTGATTTATAGTGGACTCCATGCTGTGCCCTCTCTTAAAGGGAAAGTGAGCATTGAGAGGCGTGAAGGGGAGGGGTGAAACTGCTTAGCTAACCTTTCATTGCTTTGGAATACTAAAACTCTGTGTCATCACTGATAAATATTGATCTAATTCATGATAAAATGTTGTTTTTTAACAGATGATTTTAAAGTCACTGATTTGCTTTGACATGAATGAATACTAGTTCAGACCTATTCTGTAGGCAGCTCGTAAGAGCTCAAAGTATCAACATCCATTTTGGAACAACCACACAACGAGATAGCCTATGGATAGGATTAAACCTACAACCTTAATGCTTAAATCTCCCAACACATCTGAAACAACTACACGGCTACTAAACCCTGGTGATCTTCCTTAGATCTCCTCCTACTCCCTCCCTCTCTTTATCACAGAGCTTCTAATTCCCTTTTTATCACAGGGGCTTTTCTTTTCTTTCTCTCAGAGACAAAGAGAGACGACTGAGACGGGTGGCTGCTTTGTTTTGGGTACCAAAGCGGTAGGCATCAGTCGTCTCTCTCTCTCTCTCCTCTCCTCTCTCTCTCTCTCTCTCTCTCTCTCTCTCTCTCTCTCTCTCTCTCTCTCTCTCTCTCTCTCTCTCTCTCTCTCTCTCTCTCTCTCTCTCTCTCTTTCTCTCTCTCTCCCCCTCCCTCCCTCCCTCCCTACCTACCTCTCTCGCTCTCTCTCTCTTTTCGAAGGCTCTGGTGTGATTATTACATTTTCAGTGGAGGGATTTAACCACGGGGCAGTTGGGCCATTGCCTCGGGGTGGCCCCCCTGTTCTATACGCTACGCATGCTACTTTCTTTCTTTTGCTCCCGGTTTATTGCCTTGCCTTTTGTTTCGCCAGGCAGTCCCACTGACATCAGGGGGCTCTTAGAATAATTTGCCCTGGGCCATCTATCCCCATCCCCAAACCTTAAATCAGTCACTAGAGTATACAGATGTAGGATCTTAATTTGGTCACCCTGCTGCAAAACTTTTAAAGGAGATTTAAAACTTGTAATGTATTTGACGTTTAAAAAGGCTTCTGAAGTTTATTATTTCCACTTTGACATTTCAGACTTGATTTTCCCTTATGAAAAATGTATAAAACCATACAAAAATGTCCATTAATTAAAATCCACCTTTCCTGTTGCTCCAGGATTATTTTCCTACAGTAGCATACTGGCTCAAATTAAGATCCTACATCTGTAATTATGAGACTAGTATATTCCAGGGCCAAAATGCAGCAGTATAACAGACTCTAACTCATGTTATGGAAACGAAAGTTAATGTCATTTTGACAAGTGCATTGTTAGGCCTAGTTAGTGTGGTTTTGGTAGCTGGCAATAAGGTAGTTTAGTGATTGTCTTTGACTGGGCTAATGAATCAGGTCTATGTAAGAATTGGGAATTATGAGCTTTTGGAATATCAACAGTAAGACACCATCTGGGGTATTCATCGTCTCGTTGTCCCTGTCCCTCATCTAGCCAGTAGAGACTATACGGATCAATGTCAGAGGTCAAGACCAGGCCAGGGTATTAGGCTATAGGGTATTCAGATTAACTCTGATGCCAAAGTTTACTGGGAATCAATGTCACTAGCTATATGCAGTGCTTAAAAGACAGCCATTACGGAGAAACAGATGCAGTTGCTTAATAGCCAGACTCAGTGTGTGAGTTTTGCTGGTGTCCCACGTCTGAATCAATCCCTGATTAGAAAGAGACAATGAAAAACAGTGTTTAGGCCCATATGTATCAAGCGTCTCCGTATGTATCAAGCGTCTCCGTATGTATCAAGCGTCTCCGTATGTATCAAGCGTCTCCGTATGTATCAAGTGTCTCCGTATGTATCAAGCGTCTCCATATGTATCAAGTGTCTCCGTATGTATCAAGCGTCTCCGTATGTATCAAGCGTCTCCGTATGTATCAAGCGTCTCCATATGTATCAAGTGTCTCCGTATGTATCAAGCGTCTCCGTATGTATCAAGCGTCTCCGTATGTATCAAGCGTCTCCATATGTATCAAGCGTCTCCATATGTATCAAGTGTCTCCATATGTATCAAGTGTCTCCGTATGTATCAAGCGTCTCGGTATGTATCAAGAGTCTCCGTATGTATCAAGTGTCTCCGTATATATCAAGTGTCTCCGTATGTATCAAGTGTCTCCGTATGTATCAAGTGTCTCCGTATGTATCAAGTGTCTTCGTATGTATCAAGTGTCTTCGTATGTATCAAGTGTCTCCGCATGTATCAAGTGTCTCCGTATGTATCAAGTGTCTTCGCATGTATCAAGTGTCTCCGTATGTATCAAGTGTCTTCGTATGTATCAAGTGTCTCCGTATGTATCAAGTGTCTCCGTATGTATCAAGTGTCTCCGTATGTATCAAGTGTCTTCGTATGTATCAAGCGTCTCCATATGTATCAAGTGTCTCCGTATGTATCAAGTGTCTCCGTATGTATCAAGTGTCTCCGTATGTATCAAGAGTCTCCGTATGTATCAAGTGTCTCCGTATATATCAAGTGTCTCCGTATGTATCAAGCGTCTCCATATGTATCAAGTGTCTCCGTATGTATCAAGCGTCTCCATATGTATCAAGTGTCTCCATATGTATCAAGCGTCTCCATATGTATCAAGTGTCTCCGTATGTATCAAGTGTCTCCATATATATCAAGCGTCTCCATATGTATCAAGTGTCTTCGTATGTATCAAGTGTCTCCGTATGTATTAAGCGTCTCCGTATGTATCAAGTGTCTCCGTATGTATCAAGTGTCTATGTATGTATCAAGTGTCTCCGTATGTATCAAGTGTCTCCGTATGTATCAAGCGTCTCCGTATGTATCAAGTGTCTCCGTATGTATCAAGCGTCTCCGTATGTATCAAGCGTCTCCGTATGTATCAAGCGTCTCCATATGTATCAAGTGTCTCCGTATGTATCAAGCGTCTCCATATATATCAAGCGTCTCCATATGTATCAAGTGTCTTCGTATGTATCAAGTGTCTCCGTATGTATTAAGCGTCTCCGTATGTATCAAGTGTCTCTGTATGTATCAAGTGTCTCTGTATGTATCAAGTCTCTCAGAGTAGGAGTGCTGATCTAGGATCAGTTTAGCCTTTTAGATCAAGATGAATAAGATTATATGGACCTGATCCTAGGTGAGCTCTCCTACTCTGAGATGCTGGATACATACAGCCCTGAGCTACAGTATACCAAGCTCCACTCCCTCCACCCTGTCTGAACCATATTACAAGCGCAGAGCTGTATCAGAGTGCCTGGGTGCATCCCAAATGGCACCCTATTCCCTATGCAGTGCCCTATGGACCCTGGTCAAAAGTAGTGCACTATATAGGGAGTAGGGTGCCATTTCAGACGCTGCCCCTGTCCCTCAGAGTAAAACAAAAATATAATTTCTTTCATTCAAACTGAGGGATCTTAAAGTGAAATCCTCCATATAGTTTCCCCACTTTTATGGCCACGGCAGCCATGGATGGAGCTTTTATAGGAGCTGCTAGTGGTTCCTCTGGCCCAGCCGTGGCTCTTTTATTTCAGACCTGCTCACTGTGTCTGGTCTGGAGGTAATATGCCAATCCTCCAGGGGATGACGGCAGGCAGGCAAACGGGGGATGGGGTGATGGTGGTGGTCCCGGCCTCATCCCTCCTCGTCCCGAATGACCCGGTGGGTCCGATGATGGAACGCCTCATAACATCCCCAGGCTGCTTCCAGCTGACCTGGCTGGCTAAGACACACATAAGCACACACACACAGACATTATTAGAATATGTTATGAATGAGGGTCCTTAGAGATCGAAAGAATTGCAACAGACAAAAAAAGGTCCAAAGTGAAGGCTACAATTTCATACAGAGTCTCACATATCTCCCCTATAACACTCAATAGGCTAACTGTCAATTTCTCATTCATTTAATTCTGTTTGGACTGGAGAATGGAAGTTCAAAGGCCCAAATGCTATTATGCTGAGCTACATTAGCTCATAGTGGCAATATGCAACTTCAAGCCATTTCCCAGCTGGGGTGAATGACAGATACAAGCACCATGTAGTGGGTAAATATTGTAGAAGACCCAGGCTGAAGTCTCTGGAGTGGGGCTAGTAGCATGGATCTCTGATCTCTGATGTGTGTGTGAGCACTGAGCACACAGCAGGACACTATCACTCACTTCACTGATACCAGAACCCCAGACACACACATATGCAGGCAAGCACACACACACAACCTCACATTTGCCCTGCTGAGCTCCCGATGTCTCCCATCTCGGCTCTTAGCGTATCAGCTCATATCCACGCTATGCCCCTTCTCATAACAGCGCATCACTAGTCAGAGACCAAATCACTGATAATTGTGCCGTCGGACGGTTTCCCCCGCCCCCTCCAGGTGATGGTCAATAGAAGCAAGGTGAATAAGGCTAAGAATCTTGGGACTTGGTGTTCCTACAGACGGCCTGAGAAAGAGGACAACGTTTTGAAATCGTATAGAAAGGCGCAATCAATTGCAATGGCATTCAAAATGTGTTGTTTTTCAATAGCAAGATTGTCAACTCTTCATTAATCTACTTCTAATATATGTTGTTAACCAGAGGCAAGAAAAGGAATATTAATCTTCTGAGTATGGGCTAAGCTCTGGAAAAATGTGCTCAAACCGAAAAGAGCAAACATTGAATCATTGTACAAAAGGATATTGAGCTAAATTCATTCATATTGAAGCTTAAGCTTCATTGGGACTGTTTCAAGTCAGATTGTATAAGCCTACAATCTTTAACATTTCATATGCAGTTTATGCAAGCAAAATGGGCCACCACCACTACCAGATCTACTGTAGCCTCCCTCTTATGAGAAAATGATTTCTTAAAACTGTCTCATAAAAGCCAAGGGCATCTTTAAGAATTGACACACTCTAAAACACACATTTTATACAACAAAAACACTGAAAGAGGCCAGCTGAAGTGTTTTATATAACTAGGGGGGATGGCAGAAAGCAGTGAAGAAATACCATCAGAAATACCATCAGTAACAACGGCGGCTGTTCACACAAAGTATCTGCCTGAGACTGAGAGAATACTACACACTCACAACTACAAGGTAAACACGCTCAGGAGTGGCAAGGTGGATGGAGGGATGGAGAGGGAGGAGGAGTGGCATGGTGGATGGAGGGATGGAGAGGGAGGAGTAGTGGCATGGCGGATGGAGGGATGGAGAGGGAGAGGGAGGAGGAGTGGCAAGGTGGATGGAGGGATGGAGAGGGAGGAGGAGTGGCAGGGTGGATGGAGGGATGGAGAGGGAGAGGGAGGAGGAGTGGCAAGGCGGATGGAGGGATGGAGAGGGAGAGGGAGGAGGAGTGGCAAGGTGGATGGAGGGATGGAGAGGGAGGAGGAGTGGCATGGCGGATGGAGGGATGGAGAGGGAGAGGGAGGAAGAGTGGCAAGGCGGATGGAGGGATGAGAGGGAGGAGGAGTGGCATGGCGGATGGAGGGATGGAGAGGGAGAGGGAGGAGGAGTGGCTAGGCGGATGGAGGGATGGAGAGGGAGGAGGAGTGGCATGGCGGATGGAGGGATGGAGAGGGAGGAGGAGTGGCTAGGCGGATGGAGGGATGGAGAGGGAGAGGGAGGAGGAGTGGCATGGCGGATGGAGGGATGGAGAGGGAGGAGGAGTGGCATGGCGGATGGAGGGATGGAGAGGGAGGAGGAGTGGCTAGGCGGATGGAGGGATGGAGAGGTAGGAGGAGTGGCTAGGTGGATGGAGGGATGGAGAGGGAGGAGGAGTGGCTAGGTGGATGGAGGGATGGAGAGGGAGGAGGAGTGGCAAGGCGGATGGAGGGATGGAGAGGGAGAGGGAGGAAGAGTGGCAAGGTGGATGGAGGGATGGAGAGGGAGGAGGAGTGGCTAGGTGGATGGAGGGATGGAGAGGGAGGAGGAGTGGCAAGGCGGATGGAGGGATGGAGAGGGAGAGGGAGGAGGAGTGGCAAGGTGGATGGAGGGATGGAGAGGGAGGAGGAGTGGCTAGGCGGATGGAGGGATGGAGAGGGAGGAGAAGTGGCTAGGTGGATGGAGGGATGGAGAGGGAGGAGGAGTGGCTAGGTGGATGGAGGGATGGAGAGGGAGGAGGAGTGGCAAGGTGGATGGAGGGATGGAGAGGGAGGAGGAGAAGGAGTGGCAAGGCGGATGGAGGGATGGAGAGGGAGAGGGAGGAAGAGTGGCAAGGTGGATGGAGGGATGGAGAGGGAGGAGGAGAAGGAGTGGCAAGGCGGATGGAGGGATGGAGAGGGAGAGGGAGGAAGAGTGGCAAGGTGGATGGAGGGATGGAGAGGGAGGAGGAGTGGCATGGCGGATGGAGGGATGGAGAGGGAGAGGGAGGAGGAGTGGCAAGGTGGATGGAGGGATGGAGAGGGAGGAGGAGTGGCAAGGTGGATGGAGGGATGGAGAGGGAGGAGGAGTGGCAAGGTGGATGGAGGGATGGAGAGGGAGGAGGAGTGGCAGACTCAATTGAGTTGGAGTTATGGCCGTATTTCACCTTTTTGCATCACTTGGTTTTTACTATTTAGAACACAGGCCCTTTACGATATGAAAGCACACGTTGTTGGAGGAGTCCAGCTATGCAAATAACCCACAAAAAGGAGAATGAGAACCAGCTATGTCCACTGACATATTTACAACAAAAACCTCAGACGTGTTAGACGTCTTATCCTCCTGTATGTAGGAGTTAGACATAGAAACACATCTCATCCTCCTGTATGTAGGAGTTAGAAATAGAAACCCATCTTATCCTCCTGTATGTAGGAGTTAGAAATATAAACCAATCTTATCCTCCTGTATGTAGGAGTTAGAAATAGAAACACATCTCATCCTCCTGTATGTAGGAGTTAGAAATAGAAACACATCTTATCCTCCTGTATGTAGGAGTTAGAAATAGAAACCCATCTTATCCTCCTATATGTAGGAGTTAGAAATATAAACCAATCGTATCCTCCTGTATGTAGGAGTTAGAAATAGAAATACATCTTATCCTCCTGTATGTAGGAGTTAGAAATAGAAATACATCTTATCCTCCTATATGTAGGAGTTAGAAATAGAAACACATCTCATCCTCCTGTATGTAGGAGTTAGAAATAGAAACACATCTCATCCTCCTGTATGTAGGTCTGAGCTCAATGCTCAATGAGAGTCTATGGGCTCCCGCAGAACAGAACAGAAACATAAATGTAATTCTCTGCGCTCCTATTTTGATGCATGTTTTTTGATACCATGAATATTTCATAGCATGGGCCCAAACCGAAGCCATATAACACTCCTGCATAACCGATGCTCTCCACCCATGAACATTAGGAGGCGATGATTGAGTGCATTCAAATGAACTCATTCAAACAGCACATTGATTACTTGATGGAAGAAAAGAGAGGTCCCCCCTCACGCGCGCACACACACACACACACACACACACACACACACACACACACACACACACACACACACACACACACACACACACACACACACACACACGCACACACACACGCACACACACACGCACACACACACACACGCAATATCCTACATATGTACCAGAGGAATCAGAATCAGTATTGTTTTCACATAGAGGGAGAGGCTAGGGGATGTCTGGGCCTTGGTTAGCGTGGGTATTTCTCCTGCTCCCCTATCTATCTTCTTAAATGATGTGTTCATTCGGTCTTGCAGGGAAGTTAATTAGGTCCAAAGATTGCTTCAGGTATTGTTCAGGTAATTCAAAATGTCAGAATCCGCAGGATGACCTGCTCCTGCACTACACGGGGCAATATTGGGTGAGTAGCTAATTATTTTACAGTGGCTGTCTGGGTCTGTGGAGTTTTGCTGCCGGTCAAAAGAAAGCGAAAAGGAATAATAATTGGAAAAATTAATGATGAGATTTGCGAGACACAAAGGGACTGTTACAGCATGTTACACATGATAAAAAGACAACACTATTTACAATAGGACCTAGGCTACTCCTTCAACGATGACTGCAGTACTACTGTGCCACTGCTACACTATTATAGTACCACGTCCAGAACAACAGCGACTAGTACACCGCAAACTGCTACTGAAATAGAGTCTATTCAGTTATTAGATATGACATTGACACTTTCCAAACTTCCCTTGGTGTCAAGGACAATCTATGTCAGTCTGGTGGGCCATATGGTCCAATCAATCAATCAATCAATCAATCAATCAAACAACAAATCAAATTAAACTGTCTATCAATCACTCAATCAAACGATCAATCAATGAAACGATCAATCAATCAAACTTTAAATCAATAAATATATCTATCAATCAATCAAACTATCAAATAATTAAACGATCAATCAATCAATCAATCAAACTATCAATCAATCAAATTAAACTAGCTATCAATCACTCAATCAAAATACCAATAAATTAAACTATCAATCAATCAATCCAACTATCAATCAATCCAACTATCAATCAATCAAACTATCAATCAATCCAACTATCAATCAATCAATCAATGGTCCATATCTAGGTTCTACATGATCATCGGTCAGGGCAACAAAGCAGTATACAGTCAAAACAGTAGACCTAGTGTCTCTCCAGAGCCACCAGTAATTGGATCAGTAGATGCTGCCTGGATCAGCCTAAGACTCCCACACTGGGTGGCAGTTTTTCTAGTGGTTAAGAGTGTTGGGCCAGTAACCGAAAGGTCACTGGTTCAAATCCCTGAGCCGACTAGGTGAGAAATATGTCGCTTGAGCAAGGCACTTAACCCTAGTTGTTCTGGATAAGAGTGACTGTAATGTAAAGATAAGTCTATGGAGGATACATCCAGTAAGCAGCAGGCCATTCATTTTCAGACCTAACAACTGAGAGAAGGTGTAGGAAAGACAGGGGTCCTGCATGTAGACACTGTGAGGTTCTATGAAAAGCTGTATACCATCATTAGAGACTTTTCAGATAGCATTCGTTCTCCTGTCAACATTTCACACCAGCCAATTCCCTCCATCTTTCCCAGTTCAATCTCAGAGGACAACTAGTAGTCTTTATGAATAGAGAAATCGGACAAATATGAATATGAATAAATGAGGGGAAACTCGTCCAGTCATTAGAGATGCCTTTAGTTTCTTATGCCATATTTAATTCAAACCAAAGAGTCCAGGTACTCCCACCTTTCTTAAAACATATTTTATTTAAAACAAAAGGCATCAATTTCTTGAATACAGAATGAGGCGTCTTTCGAATCGTTTTGAAGTGTTAAGCTATAACTAAAACTCGATAATGAAGCTCATCCACGGAGACCAAGGTCAAAAGTAAAAATCATTATATCACAATATCGCTGTTTCTCGCCATAATGAACTTGAATATATAAATTCTTAAACGCTTCTTCCTATTTATTAAATTATACATCCTTTGTCTGTATATTGAGCAATGATGTTGGATGTGACCTAGAAGACGAGACCTTATGACATACCTGGAGCCCCCCAGAGCATGTATTATTATTATCAGCCTTTGATTGAAGGACGTTCTGTTTCTGCTTCAGCCTGTCTGGGGCCACTAAAGAAACACTTGAATATGTACCTGACTAAACTGTAATTGCTTTCTCACGCTGGACATGTGAAGAATGTTTTTAAAAGCTATATATTATCAAAACGAACTGTGTAAAGCCTTTTTTTCCAGTCTAGTGTCTGAGAGGGCCAGTGGCTAGAGCAATAGTGGTTGTAATGTTTTAGCCTACATGATGGGCCACTGACAATCATTACATTTGTGCAAGGTGGAGTGGAACATGTGGGTTCTTGGTAGCCTAATAGCCTAATGGCTGAGACATCTATCATCAATCTGATTTCAAATGTCCAACATGTCATTTCAAATGAAACTGTGCAGATTACTGAGGGTGAATTAAATATCTGAATACATACCCAGCTAGTACATTTGGTTCCTTGGAAGTTGTATGAACATACGTTTTTGGTGTCCCATTGGTTCTGGGAACGAAGCCATACGTTTCCTGACCAATAAAACCAAACGTTTTTTTAAATGTTCTGAAAACATGAACACACTTAACAAGATAGAGGATAGAGAGAGTTTTTTTGATGCTGAGAACGGAATGTATGTTTTTTAATAACATTCTTAGAATGTCCTTTGAATGTTACTAATGTTTTCTTGTGGTTTTTATGGAAAGTTTTCTAAATGTACTGAGAACATGGCTTTAAATAGAACCATGAGGAAACTTGCAGAAAATGTTATTCTGAAATACTGAAATTCCCACAGAAGAACATTGTTTCTTGACGTTCTCTGAACATTCTGAGAACATGACTTTAAATAAAACCATGAGGAAACCTGTAGAAAATGTTATGCTGAAGTACTGAAATTTCCACAGAAGAACGTTGTTTCTTAACGTGCTCGGAACAATTTGAGAACATTACTTTAAATAGAATCATGGGGAAACCTGTAGGAAACGTTTTTCTGAAGTACTGAAATTCCCACCTAAGAAACATGGTTCTCAGAACGTTATGTGCTAGCTGGGTATCCTGCAGCATTCCCAGAACATTGTGGGAAGGTTGTATGCAAAATAACCATAGGACAACCATGCTCTCACCAAGCTCTAAGAAACATATGGTTCCCAGAACGTAATGTGTTAGCTGGGTATAGATTAGATTGATATGTTCTAAACTTTAAAACTAGAGCAGATTTTATCTACATAATCGTCCTGTATTTATCCCCCATTGCATTCCATTTGAGTGCTTTCACAGGAGTATGGCATCAGTATATAAAACAAAGGCTGTAGGTATCAAGCATCTCAGAGTAGGATTGCTGATCGAGGATTAGTTTAGCCTTTTAAATCATAATGAATAAGATCACATAGACAGGGGGAACCTGATCCAAGATCGTCACTCCTACTCTGAGGGCTTTGATACATACGGCCCCTGATGAGGGTTAACTTTCCTATTGTCTTGTCAGTCACACCAGAAAGAAAACCTGATTCATAGAGGCTCACAATAACCGTACTCCATTACTTTTGATCCAGGAAAAAAATGGCAAAGATTATTTTTATATTCAAAGGAGAACATTAACATTAGACATTCCGGCATCACAAAGTCCCTCTCCGTTAACACCTCATTTAAATATCTCATATCTGTCTTCAAGAATCACGACACATCTCAGTTAGAGTCATCCCAGTTAGAGTCATTTGGGCTTTTGTCCCCAGCAGGACATGCCTGATCAGTGGAGTCAGCGAGAGGTGTCACATCCAGCCTAATCATTTGGCATGAAAGAGACCCTTCCAGAGATGAAGGGGTGATAACTGTCAAGGTGATAATGGTTCAGCATAAATATAGCAGATTAATTAGCAAACTAGGTGAGAGAGGGTAAGGCCTCGATGGGCCTCTATCGAATTCATAAGTAGCGAATGTAAAATGTATTCAATTTATCATTATATATTGTCAACTAGAAAGAAACAACGTGTGTGTTTGTGTGTGTGTGTGTGTGTCTATCAACAAAGTGGCTGATATAAGAAAGGAGAGGTTCCCAGTGGCCCCTGTTATAGGTCTCTAAGAGGACATTATAAATACAAAAGGCAAGACATTTTCTATTAGAGATGAAGACCAATAAAGGTCTCACTCAGACAGACACACAATAACATGTCAGTTTGTTAATGCGAGCATCACCTTCAAATCCCTCAATTAGCTCTGAGACGCCAAACAAAACCGAAATGACAAGCTGATGCCTTGAAAACACAGGATATACAGAAATATACAGATTTTGTTTTGTCTCCACATTTCAATCAGTCTCTGATTCACTCTTTCTCTCTGGGGACTGAGGTTCTCTCTCTCTCTCTCTCTCTCTCTCTCTCTCTCTCTCTCTCCTCACAAACTTTCACCATGAATTACAATTAACCCGGCAGTCTAGTAAAGCTTCGCTGGGGAGAGGGTATTTAATATGCTCCTAATGCATCAGTTTTATAATTTCATTCACATCCGATCATAATTAGTGTACATAAATTGAGATCACACATTGGAGTGGTTTTGCGTTCGGTTGCATTTCTTACTGTATCATGATGGTGAAGCAAATGAACTGGTGAGAGGTGGAACACATCAGACAGGAATACTTTATAATATCATTGGTGAGTGTGTGGTAGAGACCTGTAGTTGATAACTGTGTTACATTGTCAGGGACAGCATTGAATAGGAGGGATATACTGTAGGTCTATCAAGCCGAGTGACACTGCTTTTTCTCTTTAGCCTGTATTGGAGGTTAGGTAGCTGATTCACTGATGAAACACCACACTTTTAGAAAAAAAAAGGTGCTTTCTAGAACCTAAATGGGTTCTTCGGCTGTCCTCTTAAGAGAACCCCTTTGAAAAACCCTTTTGGGTTCCATGTAGAATCCTTTCACATAGGGCTCTACATGGAACCCAAAAGGGTTCTATCTGGAACCAAAAAGGGTTGTACCTAGAACCAAAGAACCGTTTTGGATCCCTTTTTTCTAAGAATGCATGGTATGGGTAATGGTGGATATGTTGACATTGTTAGTGGCCAACTGATATGTTACATTAGGCCCATTCATTTGTGACAAATTTTGCGCTGAAACAAACCTGGCTAAAAACAATTGAGAGTAACAAGCTCATGTCGATTTTAGGTCTTTAAATCAATATACCTCCTTTTAGATTTGTTATGATATTGATTTATTCAACCTTTGGTTTAATATTGACAATAAATGGGAGACATTTGTTTGCAAATGACAGGTAGCAAATTATTAGTTTGTTTGCAAAGACCCCAGAAGTGGAAATATGTCCCCAAAACGTGAACAGATTTGTAGTTGGGCATTTCAACTGTGGAGAAAAGAATAATGTTTTGTGGGTAAATTGATACCGAGTTGTTCACGAAGATGTTACAAACATGTAGATGACAGTCCTGTTCACACGCTGAATTGTGAACTGTTGTTCACGCGCTCTTAACTGTTGCTCACAGGCTAGGATCACACCAACTTTAGCCACAATAGGGATGCTCTGGGATTGTTACAAAAATTGCTCTCGTTTCTTAGGTAATCGAACAAATTGCGTTTTAACGTTAATAACCCTCAGTATAAAAATCATATTTTACGCAAAAAAATAAGGATTCTGAGTTGTGGTACAGGCCTATTGAATATTAGACATATCCTATGGAGAAAAAAAGAAGGTACACCATAATGTTGCACTGCTGTGGCTACCTGCAGGTAACGTTGAGAGGGCCTTGATGCATTTAACCTAATCTTGTCCAGTCTGGTTCCACATGAGAGGTGTTAAAAAGGTACACTTACTGCTTCTAATGCAAAATCATTCACACCTGGGTGCAACACTCTCTCTCTTTCACTCTCTCTCTCACACACGCACACACACACACACACACACACACACACACACACACACACACACACACACACACACACACACACACACACACACACACACACACACACACACACACACACACACACACACACACACACACAGTGAACAACAAAAGGAGGAATGCCTTGCAGACAGGGATGTTGAAGATATAGAAAGTTGATTTTGTAGAAAGAGGGATGTGGCCACTCAGCACTCTCATGAATATAGGCCACCCCCATGTTGTAAAACCACCAATGTAATCTAGGTCTATTCACTATGAAACATGTACATGAATCCTTGTTTGATCAACATAAGTCCTCCCAATAACTACCAATGTTCAGAGACACTACATGTAGTCAATGAGGGTATGTATGACTGATGTCTACTGTCTCAATACTACTCTACTGTTTGATTGAGTCAACACAGAAACCAAGAATCCCCTTCATTCATACTGTATATGTGTGACACACAGCCAAAATGGAGCATGTCTCATTTGTGTCCAACTCCTCTCTGGAGAATTGTAGCCTAGTATCCATCCACCATTGGTTCTCTACCACAGGAGCCCATTCTGTGTCTGGTACACACAGATAATGGTACAGTCCGTTCTGTCAGAGGAGAATGGTACAGTCCGTTCTGTCAGAGGAGAATGGTACAGTCCGTACAGTCAGAGGAGAATGGTATGGTCCGTTCTGTCAAAGGAGATTGGTACGGTCCGTTCAGTCAGAGGAGAATGGTACAGTCCGTTCTGTCAGAGGAGAATCGTACAGTCCGTTCTGTCAGAGGAGAATGGTATGGTCCGTTCTGTCAGAGGAGAATGGTACGGTCCGTTCTGTCAGAGGAGAATGGTACGGTCCGTTCTGTCAGAGGAGAATCGTACGGTCCGTTCTGTCAGAGGAAAATGGTACAGTCCGTTCTGTCAGAGGAGAATGGTACGGTCCGTTCTGTCAGAGGAGAATCGTACGGTCCGTTCTGTCAGAGGAGAATCGTACGGTCCGTTCTGTCAGAGGAAAATGGTACAGTCCGTTCTGTCAGAGGAGAATGGTACAGTCCGTTCTGTCAGAGAAGAATGGTGTACCAGTGTACCTGGCTTGGAGCAGATAAATGGTCTGTCTGTTTCTGTGTAATAGAAGCCCAGCAATGGTGAGGTCCTGGGGACCTTGGGTTTCGTTACATTAAACACCTAAACCGATGGTCGGATCCAAACCTGTTTAAAAACTATATTCAGGTTCAGCAATGGGGATGTCAAAAGTTTTGTAACAGATACATGATTTATTGGAGAATGAATGATAGGCCTATCTGTTTCTTGTGCACATTATTGCAAGTGTGATTCCAACCAGTGTGTATTAAGGAATGTATTGAACAAACAGCCAAACAACTGACTGGATGAAGAACATTCAAATAAAGAATTAATGAATGTGAATAACATGTAAGATTCAAGCAGTACAGGACAGTGCACTACTTTATTGTGGGGGGAAAGTATTTTTGTTGTATTTTTTAAATGTGAATTGTGATTTTTCAGGGGGTGCTGAAACACTCTTAGCACCCCTGCTTTCCGCGGCTATGGAGGACAGTGTATTGTTCTCCTTTGGAACAAAAATCACATTCCAAACCAGAAGAAGTCAAAGGCCCAGTTATGATAATGATCCTATACTATCTACTATCTATTGTGTTATTAGATTTGTCACACAGCAGAGAAACTAACTGACATGGCGACATTGCAATAACACTTCTCTGGTGCCGTTTTAATATATTTCCAATTCGCCAATGTGTCTAGAGTTCAGGCAACTATTGCCATATTTCCCATGTAATGCAGACACTAACCACAGCCCAGATAGGCTTATAAGACTCAAAAAGGATGATTCCCCAGAGACATCCCTCAGATGTGACCTCAGTGTGCTCCACATTTCTGGTATTAATGGAAAGCAAATCAGGGTTGTGTTCAGTAGGCACAAAATGGAAGAAAATGCAGTGAAACAACAAGGTAATATGGGAAATTGTTTTGCTCCAGTGTGCCCTAATGAACACGACCAAGGAGATGCCTGAGAATTCACCAGGCAGTGCAGGAGTATCACAGAAAGAATACACTCTCACAAAACAGCTACAGTGGAATGATTAAACAAGTGTGCTATCTATCATACAGTGTTGGTGTTACTGTACATCACTGGGATTCAGCAGATTCTATATGTGTTGTTTCCCTTAGTGTTGCAAGATCCTATGGATGAAATCATTTACAATTCTTTCTCCCCCTCAGGGCACCTGCTTGCTGCCTGCTTTGGTACCCTCCGCTCCCCCCCCCCTTGTACCTGCTCGTTGGTACGGCCCAGGACCGGGTCCTGGTCATGCAGGAAGTAGCTGAAGCTGATCCAGCTTATCTGTGCTGGGCTGGGCCCTCCGGGACCGGGGGCTTCTGCCGCCATATGGCTGACCCAGGCCCCGGAGCCTTCCCTGGGGCGAGCCGTGCCTCAGCGCTGCCTGGATCAGAGCGAGGACTGGAGCTCCAGGAAAAAGAGTGACTCTCCATATCTCCCCTCCTCTACCCCAGCGTGACTACACAGATGTTGTGTTTCAGCAAATTCCGGAAAGTGGGGAAATACTGGATAGAAGGAGAAAAGAGAGGAAGGGGAGAGAGAGGGAGAAATGGAACCATGGGAAGAGGTTAATTTGCATGCATCAACCCGTTAACACGCTTAGTTTCCCAGTGGATCACAGCACATCACAGGAGAAGTCATGGTGAACCTGGTTTGTTTTTCCAGTGCCAGGTGTAGAACAGAACACCCTGGTAATGGACAGTTTGGCAGTGGTGCATAGATGGATGCTCTACTGGATATCCTACCTGTGACAGTATGCAACACAACACACATTACCTTGTGGGAGACACATGCACTTTCCAGCTGTTTTGGTTTCAAAACAGCCCAGGTGTTAAATAATAACCTGTCTGACATTTTGAATGTGCTTCTCCCCCTGTTTTGAACAGTGTGCCAATATTTGCATGCATTTTCTCTCCAAAGGCAACAAAAGGGGAAAGATAGAGAGAGAGAGGGAGGAAAAATGTCAACAGCTTTTTAACCAGCAAAAAATACATCTAAATGTGCCTCACATCTCCAGCACCCTGCCAGGCCTTTCATCCCTCCGTTCATCCCTCCGGTCATCCCTCTGTTCATCCCTCCGTTCATCCCTCCGGTCATCCCTCTGTTCATCCCTCCGTTCATCCCTCCGGTCATCCCTCTGTTCATCCCTCCGTTCATCCCTCCGTTCATCCCTCCGGTCATCCCTCCGTTCATCCCTCCGTTCATCCCTCCATTCATCCCTCCGTTCATCCCTCCGTTCACTGGTCCTCCTGGAGGGCAGGATGATGGAGGATGGAGGGGGTTCTACCTCTTTTGCCTTTTATCCCACAAGCCTAGGTCTCTCTCTCTCTCTCTCTCTCTCTCTCTCTCTCTCTCTCTCTCTCTCTGAGATGAACTGCAGAGGTAGACAGAGCGAAAGAGAGAGGGAAGAGAAGGGAGGTGACACTAACACACATCCACCCCTCCAAGCACTATGAGGCCTAAGCAGGTTGGGGTCAGTAAGGATATGAAAGAGAGAGAGAGAGAAAGAGAGAGAGAGAGATACAGAGAGAGAGAGAGAGAGAGAGAGAGAGAGAGAGAGAGAGAGAGAGAGAGAGAGAGAGAGAGAGAGAGAGAGAGAGAGAGAGAGAGAGAGAGAGAGAGTCATTATTTGCCAGCCTAAGGGATGTGGTCGCAACACGGGCCAGATGGTGTACCAACAACAGACAGAAAAGGCCAACCTATTAGAATCCTCTGTAGTATTACTGGTTTGCTATCAAAGACCTGCAAAGGCCTTCTACTCAGTACTACCTTGTTATCTAATTTGTGTATGTTTATTAAACGCATATGTATGCATCCCTCGCCTGTGGGACTTCGGAGGCACCGCCACCATTTGCATTTTGGAGTACACAAGGGGTGCCTACAGAATGTTTAGTGTTTAACATGTCTAAGAACATGTGAAGAAATAGTCTTACAGAAATGAGTAAAACAAAATCTTCAACTATAATAACGTATATGCTGTCCATTATCAAACAATATCAAGCTAAGAAATCAAATCAAATTTAACAATGAGATGATTTCCTACTTTGGTGTGCTTGTATTGAACAATTTATTAGTGTATACATTTTGTATGTCTATAATGTTGTCACAGACAGTAAATAGACAGGAAATAAAGATGCATATCTTATCAAAATAATAATCTAATTAGTGAGCAACATTGTAGTTGTTAATATCACTAGAGGTGGTACTACTAGTAGTAGTGGTGACAGTGATATTTGTGTTAGCAACAGCAGCATCAGTATCAGCATTGAATCTGGCAACTGACGCCATGTTATAACGTTTACATGGTTTGCAGGGACTCCTATTGGTCAGATATGCAAACTGCAATCTCTCCATTTAAAGTTTTAGACATGATATACACTGAGTGTACAACATATTAAGGACATCTGCTCTTTCCATGACATGGACTGACCAGGTGAATCCAGGTGAAAGCTATGATCCTTTATTGATGTCACTTGTTAAATCCACTTCAATCAGTGTAGATGAAGGGGAGGAGACAGGTTAAAGAAGGATTTTTAAGCCTTGAGACAATTGAGACATGAATTGTGTATGTGTGTCATTCAGAGGGTGAATGGGCAAGACAAAAGATGTGTGTAACAAGAATGGTCCACCCCCCAAATGACATCCAGCCAACTTTGCACAACTGTGGGAGGTGTTGAATTCTTGATACACACAGGAAACTGTTTGAAAAACCCAGCAGCGTTGCAGTTCTTGACACAAACCGGTGCGCCTGGCACCTACTACCATACCCCTTTCAAAGGCACTTAAATCCTTCTTTAACCTGTCTCCTCCCCTTCATCTACAATGATTGAAGTGGATTTAACAAGTGACATCAATAAGGGATCATAACTTTCACCTGGATTCACCTGGTCAGTCCATGTCATGGAAAGAGCAGGAGTTCATAATGTACACTCAGTGTATAGGACTGTAAGAATGGCCCACAATCAACAGCATTCCTTATAAAGTAATGAGCTGCGTTCGTTAGTGTTGAATAAAAACAGGTTTGTGATACATAATTAATTGCATTTAAAATTTTATTCATTTTCAACCCCTCCTTAACGAGGTCTAGAGTTTTTAAACTTTGGTCACAAACCAAGCAATCAAGTCAGCGTGTAAAGAATACATTAAAATAAGGAATTAGTACCTTAGGACATCTTAATTAATCATGCATTAAAGATAATCATTATTGGTTTATAAACAGCAGCATTTCAAGAAGCCACCAGCGTACTATTAAAGTCCCAGGATATGCAACAACGAGTAATATTGCAATGGCGGACTTACCATTTGATAACTTTGCTGTATTGTAGATTTCTCTCCGTTACTCTTTTTTTGTATGGTCATTAGCACAATATACATGATCCCAATTCTAGCTCCAAGACGCCGGCAATTTGAAAAACGAAGAAAGTAGATTGTGCTGATTTATTGGTGCATTGAAGCATAGTTTAAAAACTCTGTGGATACTGCTAAACCAATGATGTCTGTACTCTGCCATCTTTATGGCAATTCATTACATTTTGCGGCCAGAAAAATCCAACAACAGCATATCATTCACAGATGAATACATTTGGCATTACAGTTCAAGACTAAAGTGAATGTGCAAGTATGGATGGACAATTTCAACATTTGGTCGATGTATGACATTATTGGGAAATATTCTAATTCTGTTTTATGGTAGAAGTGAACATAATAAGTTGGATTTCCTCTGACACTTCTACAGTGAGTAAAGTTAGCCAGACAGGTGAAGAGTTAAAACATACAGAACACATACTGCAAGATGCTCAGCAAAAGGTCCACCAAGGAGGTTACATACTTATTAAGGAATTATGTCCCACAATACAGTGTTCTTTCTTATTTATGACTCGTTCCAATTACATAGTTCAAAAAAAGTTACTGAGTGGGAGAAGTGGGAGGAGTGGGAGAAGTGGGAGGAGTGGGACAAGTGGGAGAAGTGGGAGGAGTGGGAGAAGTGGGAGAAGTGGGAGGAGTGGGAGAAGTGGGAGAAGTGGGAGGAGTGGGAGAAGTGGGAGAAGTGGGAGGAGTGGGAGAAGTGGGAGAAGTGGGAGGAGTGGGAGAAGTGGGAGGAGTGGCAGGAGTGGGAGAAGTGGGAGGAGTGGCAGGAGTGGGAGAAGTGGGAGGAGTGGCAGGAGTGGGAGAAGTGGGAGAAGTGGGAGGAGTGGGAGAAGTGGGAGGAGTGGGAGAAGTGGGAGGAGTGGGAGGAGTGGGAGAAGTGGGAGGAATGGGAGAAGTGGGAGAAGTGGGAGGAGTGGGAGAAGTGGGAGAAGTGGGAGAAGTGGGAGGAGTGGGATAAGTGGGAGGAGTGGGAGAAGTGGGAGGAGTGGGAGAAGTGGGAGAAGTGGGAGAAGTTGGAGGAGTGGGAGGAGTGGGAGAAGTGGGAGAAGTGGGAGAAGTGGGAGGAGTGGGAGAAGTGGGAGGAGTGGGAGAAGTGGGAGAAGTGGGAGGAGTGGGAGAAGTGGGAGGAGTGGGAGGAGTGGGAGAAGTGGGAGAAGTGGGAGGAGTGGGAGAAGTGGGAGGAGTGGCAGGAGTGGGAGAAGTGGGAGGAGTGGCAGGAGTGGGAGAAGTGGGAGGAGTGGGAGAAGTGGGAGAAGTGGGAGAAGTGGGAGGAGTGGGAGAAGTGGGAGAAGTGGGAGAAGTGGGAGGAGTGGGAGAAGTGGGAGGAGTGGGAGGAGTGGGAGAAGTGGGAGAAGTGGGGT
This sequence comes from Coregonus lavaretus, assembly GCF_964263955.1. Taxonomy (NCBI): domain Eukaryota; kingdom Metazoa; phylum Chordata; class Actinopteri; order Salmoniformes; family Salmonidae; genus Coregonus; species Coregonus lavaretus. Next base: position 24,095 of record NW_028156300.1, read on the forward strand.
GGGAGAAGTGGGAGGAGTGGGAGAAGTGGGAGGAGTGGCAGGAGTGGGAGAAGTGGGAGGAGTGGCAGGAGTGGGAGAAGTGGGAGGAGTGGCAGGAGTGGGAGAAGTGGGAGAAGTGGGAGAAGTGGGAGGAGTGGGAGGAGTGGGAGAAGTGGGAGAAGTGGGAGGAGTGGGAGAAGTGGGAGAAGTGGGAGGAGTGGGAGAAGTGGGAGGAGTGGGAGGAGTGGGAGAAGTGGGAGGAGTGGGAGAAGTGGGAGAAATGGGATGAGTGGGAGGAGTGGGAGAAGTGGGAGAAGTGGGAGGAGTGGGAGAAGTGGGAGGAGTGGCAGGAGTGGGAGAAGTGGGAGGAGTGGCAGGAGTGGGAGAAGTGGGAGGAGTGGGAGAAGTGGGAGAAGTGGGAGAAGTGGGAGGAGTGGGAGGAGTGGGAGAAGTGGGAGGAGTGGGAGGGGTGGGAGGAGTGGGAGAAGTGGGAGAAGTGGGAGGAGTGGGAGAAGTGGGAGAAGTGGGAGGAGTGGGAGAAGTGGGAGGAGTGGGAGAAGTGGGAGGAATGGGAGGAGTGGGAGAAGTGGGAGGAGTGGGAGAAGTGGGAGGAGTGGCAGGAGTGGGAGAAGTGGGAGGAGTGGCAGGAGTGGGAGAAGTGGGAGGAGTGGGAGGAGTGGGAGAAGTGGGAGAAGTGGGAGGAGTGGGAGAAGTGGGAGAAGTGGGAGTAGTGGGAGAAGTGGGAGGAGTGGGAGAAGTGGGAGAAGGGAGTGGGAGGAGTGGGAGAAGTGGGAGAAGTGGGAGGAGTGGGAGAAGTGGGAGAAGTGGGAGAAGGACTAGAAAAACATAAGAAGAGAGGGAAGGAAAGAAAAAAAAGTATCCCACTCTGAAGGCATAACCCATTCATGTTTTCCACTCATTTTTCTGTTAATTTCCATGGTGCTCAACAGGTGTAGTTTGCCAACCATTAAGTCCTCCTTAGCAGAAAAAAGACTCTCCGTACGATTCAAGCCTCACCTTTCATGGCTTCCCAGCTACCTTTGAAAGAACAGTGTATACAATAAATGGAATAATTCATGAATTGTCATTAAAAATGAAAAGTTTTTTCTCCTTTAGACTTGGGATGTGTTTTGAAATGATATATAATGGACTGGAGACGTTCAGAATACGTTTTTTCCAACCAAACCTCCTCTAGCTATGATGAGATCCAGAGACAGACGTGGTGAATGAATCCCCCCTTGCCTTTACGCAGGAGAGGTGAGGGGCACCAGAGCTTTAATTATGTGGAAGAACCAGGGTCATTATTATGGATAAGGGGCTCCGCACATTCTCCCGTCCCAGTTCCCTGTCCCCAGCCAAGGCACTTTGCTCCGCGTCGGTCCCTCCTCTCACATGTCACAAACCAGCCGCTGCCTTGTTACAGAGACACAGGTTAACTAGGACAGACACAGTCAGACAGATGATGGGGAATTGTAATTAGGATACTATGTACAGGAATGTGGGGTTTATGCAGGACAATTTCAGAATTGCTAAAACTGTAAAAAATATATAATTATACTCTTGAGTAAAGTATATTTTTTTAGGGGAATATTGGTAAATATTTTACAAATAAGGAGGTTCAAGACCCTCGTAAGACATCACAGCAAAATGGGGGATGTACTGCAAAAGGAAATAGGTAAATTATATTATACTGGGAAAGATGGGTTAATCTGTGAACATCGCAGAGTAAAGATCCGAATGAATGGTGCATTGGCTGCTGTGGGTGAAAATCCAGCACTTGCAGAGAGAGGAAATTAGGAATATATATACAATTAGTTAACTACATGTACCATACATGTGAGAGAAAATAGCTGTAAGTAGCAGTTGAAGAAGTGATGTCTGTTAGTTTACTCCAATCAGGGGAAGGATGGTAGGGTTGGGAAAACAATCAAATAAAAACATGAGGGGGATTAGAAAAGATGCAAACATTTAATTTGATAGAACCCCAAATCTATCTCCAATATTAAAGCTGATCTAAACACCCCCCCCCCCCCCCCCCCCCCTATCTAAAATGGTTGTATATCAAATCTATATATTTATAAATGTTTTTAATTGTTGATTTTTACCGTAATGTTAAAGGATTGTGGTGAACCTCTTTGTTACAGTTTTTATCCTTATAAATTATTTGTAATAATTATTTGGGGTAAAAAATTTAACATAAGTGCTCAGTTGGGTCAAAGAGATTTAAACACATATACCGGTACAAATCTTTCTTGTGCACATATGATTAACATCATACTGAAGAGGCTTTTATCACACTCACAGAAGTGATTTAATGGCATATCACGACTGTACTGTACCATCGACGTATTCCATCCTGATACAGAACACAAGCTAATTGAAAACCAGTAATGGGGCACGATCATTGTTAGAAGAAAACAATGGCTTTTAACATTGTAAAATAAATAACTGTCACATTCATCTCCTCTCAGTTCTAAACCGTCTCAATTATTCATTAATATGAAATTGTGTTTGTCTCAAGTGGAACGGTGTGATTTCCTCCCATGACACACAAACATAGTTTGGCCCTCTCAGGGGCCTATAGTGACTCCTGTGCCAATTCTCTCTGAAGACCCAAATTGTTTAGGAATCCATTTCCTACAAGGACGTTTGAAAACCCTGATTTGTCCCTCATCCTAGGACCATTTGTATTACAGAAGACAGGGATGAATAATACATTGTGTATGTTGGAGCTAAAGGAACAAAAAGTGGAATGCGAACACATGATTTGCTCTGTGTTAGATAGAAACTTCTCATTGCATTATCGAATCATGTTGTATGTTCACGGATAATATGAATAGAAGTATGAATAATGGTAAGAGGAATCAGAAAAAATACAACCAAAGAAATTGTATAACACATTAGTTGGCTATGTAGGCCAAATGATTACGATTCAGCCATGCTGTCGTTTCCTACTGTGAAAATACTTGAATGATTATTAATTAAAATGGTATTATATTATATTAATTTACTTTATATTATTTTAAATATGATACTTAAATCATGAACATTTACAGACTATTGTCAGAAGTAACATGACCTTTCTTGTGAAAATATCATAAAACATAATAGATTTTTTCAATAAATAGTTATTTAAGGCAGTAAACGGCATAGTAAGCTCCTCAGATCAGTAAGTTACAGGATGTGGCCAGAGGTTACAGGTCCACTTTGGTCCCAAAGTAGGGGAGGGGACATACTGGCCCTTAGATATGCAAAATGTACAAAAGTATAAATCTACTTTGCAGATATCTTCAACATTTATCACCAATTTTACTTTAAAATTAAAAAAGTAATTATAATATGTGATTGGGTTCATTATTGGCTCTGAATCTTACCAAGGCAGCTAGATTGGGATCATAGAAGATGAGGGAGGAAACGTTTTGTAAAATATATTTCATGTGTGAGCCCAATGAATAAAATAATAGTGGTGTAAAAGGCTTTGCAAATGACCCACAATGGAAGAAATCTTCCAACATGTTTGAACCTTTTCAAATTAACTGGGATACTTTGATATCAAATGTACTTATTCAAATTTCAACATTGAAGGTGGCTTGTGGCGAACAAGATAATTTGATTATAGTTGAAGTGGCTGCAATTAGTCAAATAAAAAGGGAGAATTTTAGAGAAGGCAAGAGTTTACTGAAACAGTCATGCCATAATAATTGGACTTCTTTAGAAATGCTATACTATATTATCTAATGGACAATCTTCTCTACACTGTGGATTTATGCTACTTGTATATATATTTACATGTATGTATAGTAGGTGAATCAAATCAAGTTAAAATTAATTTCACGACTTCCCTGCATTTGTAGCCGTTTCACATGTATTTTCCAAGCTATATATTGTTTGTCATCAAATTCATAAACCAGGAATTGGGTTCACCAAATATGAACCATGAGAATGATGCAACTACATGTATCCATGGGTTGAATAATATGAATGTAAATCAGGCGTATTCAACCGGGAGTCCGTTTTTGCTAACGTATGATGGGGGTCCCTGGGTCGCCGGTTTGCCTGGGAGGGGGGTCCCTGGGCAAGAAAAGGTTGAAGACCCCTGATGTAAATCATTCACTTATGTGCTGTACTGCAAAATGTATACTTGTGATAAATTTGACTCAGCGCTCTCTGACAATCAATCAATGCTATTTGATGTACAAAATTGTTTTACCATTAATACAACACAGTATCATTACTGCAACAAATAAGGTAAATGCACCAATCATTGCTGTAATAATAATTTTTTTTCTGCAATTCATATCCAATAGCTTATTTATTTATTTATTTTTGTCAGTAATTGTACAAGGCTGCGAAAAAAATCAATAAAAATAACATTTAAGAGCACAATGAGAAAAATCACATACTGTTCCTAGCTTTTTGTTGCTATTGTCAGCTTTGACTTATTAATCGAGAAGAATCAATAAAACGGCTGAATATTTGTTTCCTTTCACACTCTTCCATTATGAAATTCCTTCCTTCTCTCTTTTTTATCTGCTGTTTCATGTTTTGGAATGACATGATGTCAGCTAACGGTTTGACATGGTCAAGTAATCACAGAGATGAAATGTGGGAATGACCTCTCTCAGCAGTTTTTCCACTACCCCTGTTTAGTTCTATGAAATGCTGCACAGTATGAATTCATACATAATTTGGGGCGAGCTTCTGTCATGTGATCTTCTGTAAACGTTGTTCATTCAGATTCAAGCAAAAGGCCAGTGGATAACTTTAATAAAAGATTACGAAATGAGAGAAAAGATTCCCCTCGTAAAGCAACACTCATCAATTTTAATGTCTGAAGAAAATTTCAATTTCTGGTTTCCCTTTTTCCTTTGTAATTGAGATTCATTTTTGCAGAAAACTAAATTAGTTTGAATAGTATAATTTGTAAATATATGTTAATTAACCCCCAATCCTACATCTTCTGCACTGTTCAACAGAGAACTGAACAGAGCCAAATTAAATTCAAACTTACCTGTAAGGCAGATAGACATATCTTATTAAGGCTCTAGTCTATGAATTAAGGCAAATAAAAACACTGGCTCATAGTTAACTTTTTTCGCTTACTCAGTTGTTCTGAGGAAGAACAAGAAGGTCTTAATTGCATTGTCGTTAGTGGGTCTAATAATTGCCAAGGGACATTTGGGCTTCTGTGAACCTACACATGGGCTGCGTCCCAAATGACACCCTATTCCATATATAGTGCACTACCACAGCAGAGCTGGTCAAAAGTAGTGCACTATATTGGGATTAGAGTGCCATTTGGAACGCAGATTATAAAACTGCCGTATACCCCTGTATGCAAGTGGATATAAAACCTGAAGAAGCAACCCACAGGAAGAGGATGGCCCAACCACTGCTTTCTTAATTGAAGGAGAGATTAATAAAGTAGTTGCAGTTTGTTCTCCCTAAGGGTTGTATTTTAATCATCTTGGAGACACTAGGGTTCATGTGTGGAAATGTCTGCCCTCGCGGAAAGAACCACAAAACTTAAAAGGCTTGTCTTAAAAGATCACTGAATTGGTGCATTTACTTGTCGTCTATAATTTACTGTTAATTGTATGCAGATCAAATGTTAAAAGAAAAGTATATCTTTACTGTGTGAAATATCGCCTGGTGGACTGAGACTGCTGCTTAGGGAAATTGGTCCCGAATTAGTGAGGAAGGAAAGAAATGAACATATAAAAGAGTCCACACAGAGATGGAGAAGACGATGGTGGTGAAGATGATGATGTAGGATGAGGATGATTATAAATGTAGTCGCTACAGCTCCTGAAACGTGATACATGGGTCAAGGTATAGGAAAGTGTGACATCTACGACTACGTAAGCACGCTATCCACACTCAACTGCTCTGCTCATCTGGTGCCATTGGTGCCCTATCCTACTCTCTCAGAGTAAGGCTGTCCAGCACTCCCCATGCTGTGACCTAAACTGTGCTATGCTAGGCTAACCCCACAAGTCTCCAAAACACTAGCCACTTAAGTCAGTGGTACTGACACTTTTCCTGACCTAAAGTCTCCAAGAAACTAGCCACTTAAGTCAGTCATACTGACATTTTCCATGACCTAGTCTCCCCTGTTGTTTCCTCACTGTATCAAGGCTTTGAGGCATACAGAACTCAAAGGCCTTGTAGTGACATCAGCATCCATCATCTTCAACCAACAAGCAACCATCTTGGCTCGTTATGGAAGTCTAGTTGGCAGATACCCTATAGTCTTTTCCCATAGGAACTACCCATCATTATACCCAAGACTAAGTGACCTGGTATGACCGTGTACTGTATAATACTATTAAAGTTAAGGGGTTCTGAACAAAGTCAGCTTTAACTTTTGACAGCTCAAAAAAGTATTTTCTTTATTTTCTGGTCTTGCGTCAGCATCAATAGGGAAGAGAAGTGAAGGAAGGGTTTTTGTGGTGAATGTGGAGTTGATGAAATGTGGATCAAAGAGAGGCATAATCGTATTCCAGTGTATTTAAGAAAATACCCTGGACACCTAGCAGCTGGCAATCCAGGTCCCAAACGTTAATTAATTATTACTTATCCATGAGAATTCCATTCCCCACAATCACAGACGGAGAGAGGGTTCAGAAGTTTTTGAACGCATCACCATTTTTTAAACCATAAGAATGGTCATATGTTGCCTTCCCATCCCCTGAAGCATATTCTTCTCGGAAGGGGATTGTTTCTGGTATGAAGCCACGTGGCCTCAGCCTGCCAATCTGCCATTGAAATTCTAATGAACCAATCAGGGTCTTCTTTATGGAAGAGGCAAGGTACTACGTCTGACCTATGACATCAACAGTCCCATCATGCCATAGTTATGTGAATGTTCTAATTAAGCAATAAGGCACGAGGAGGTGTGGTATATGGCCAATATACCACGGCTAAGGGCTGTTCTTAGGCACAACATAACGCGGAGTGCCTGGATACAGCCCTTAGCCGTGGTATATTGGCCATATACCACAACCCCGAGGTGCCTTATTGCTATTATAAACTGGTTACCAACGTAATTAGAGCAATAAAAATACATGTTTTGTCATACCCGTGGTATACGGTCTGATATACCATGGCTGTCAGCCAATCAGCATTCAGGGCTTGAACCACCCAGTTTATAATGCTATGTGAATGATGAAACTCGAATTCCAAAAAAACATTATTTTCTGTAAAAAAATGAGATTTGGAATAGTTCCAAAAAATTGGGTAATTCCAAGAAGGCCTATAGTACACAATATTTTTTTTTTTTACATGATTTCAAATGCACGCCTTCCTTCTCTGGATAGATTCCTCATAAGCAGCCCTCTATACAAGGACTTAAAAGCAGTTAACCAGAGCCATTTATCAGCGATTAAGTTCCTCATTAACATTTACCTAATTGTAATTTAATTACACCCACTCCAACACATTCATTTTCAAATGTTTTGTTGGATATGTTTCTCCATTTCTTTTTCAATTAGAGTAAGAAAAAAGTACAAGAGCCATTCATTATTAATTGTAATCAAACCATAGCCTTGCATTGCACTCTTGACCACCTGTTGGGCCCCACGTTAAATATTTCACAGCTTTGCTCTGTTTTTTTTTCTTTTTCCCCCTCTTCTTCTCTGCCTCACTTTGATGTTTTTGTTCCACATTCTTCCCTTTTTCCGTCCTCTGTGGAATAGCCTTAGAATAATTCTAGTTTTTGCCTTTCATGCTCTGAAACTTTGCATTTTAACAGTTGTCTGGAGATCCCTTTTTCCTTCTGTGTGAAATATCATATTTAATAAAAGTAGAAGTCAGAGAGATGCAGTAAATCTGTGCTAACCACACAGCAGCGAGGTCTCTGGGAGACTGATTAGCATCCCACGGTTGGTCGGCGCTAGGCACTGCTTCTCAATAATTAGAGGATGTGCTGGTTTGCAGCCGTGACTGCCATGGTCTTGATGCCGTTTCCCAGGACAGACGGCAATTATTACAGACTATACACTTCTTTATACGTTCTCTCAGCCCTCTCAAAGCCCTCCAGTCATTCAAGATCTTTTCACTTTCAAAGGTCCGTTAATTTCCTGCATTCGTGTCACACAGGAGAGTGGCCCAGGCTGCTAAGATGTGGCCCATTGTGGGCCTGCATGCCAGTTCAGAGGACGGCTACCCACTGTGAGGGTGTGTGGCACAATCAGACAGTCGCTGAAGAGGACAGCGACCAATCAACCAAAAAGTGATCCCTCAATGGCCACACCTCAGACTCCATTGCAGTTACACAGGGTGTCCCCCAGGGCTCTGTGCTGGGGCCCCTTACGTTTCATCACCTAAATCCTCCCACTTGTTATTAAGGTTTGAATTCTGAAACTGATAACTGATTGGTAATTCAACTATGCAATCATGAGAGAAAAAACACATACTGTAGTTGAATGCGGAAGAAGACTCAAGGCTGGGTCCCAGTTGACCATAAAATCGAAGCCATAGGATTCAAGTTCAATGTAAGAAGGTGTGTTAGGGCACACATTTAAATGTGTATCTACTGCCACCTTGCAGTGAAAGACTAAGATGGCATAGATCCTTGTGTTACGGACGTCACGTTGCTTGCTTAGCGAGTACCACTTCCCCGCGATTCGGCTCATATCTGGCTCGAACTCCGGACCTCTGCTTTGCTAACAAACGTGACCGCCCTCCTTGACAGCATTCCAACTGTTTGAGCTACCCAAAAGGTACCAATTGGATGGCTGCATCCGCAACATTTCAGGCTGGCTTTGGAGTGAGCTTACGGTGCATCCTTAACTCTGTTACGCTTGCATCCTACAACCTTGGAAAGCCAAGGAACTGAGATGTAAAAGATGGCTACTTACTTTCTCCATGTTTTGAAGTGTGTTCAGTAAGGGTTTGATACCACAGGGCTGTAGGCTAATAGCTACTAAGACAGATGAACAGCATAGCCAGAGCTACATACAGCAGCATTCACACTCTACAAAGTGGGGTGTCAAACTTCGGGTTTGATAATGCAATCACATTAGATATGGCCAAGTGTTTTCGCTTAACTCTGAATGTGCCAAACATCATTCTATGGCTTGGTCTTAAATTAACCCTGTCATTTCCATTATTATGCATTTGATAAACATTTCTCATTCAAAATAACAACATCATATTTAATTAACATTAAGGCAATTAAGGCGGTAATAATTCATTATAGGTTCTTATTACCGAAAGGCATTTTTGTTTTTTTAACTTGTGCTCCTCAGGCATTCATTTAGTCACGATTATTGTACACAAATTAAAATGATACCGTTGCTAAGCTAATCACTCAAATGGACCACTCAAGACTTATAGATGTTTCATCACTGGACCTGAGTCCATTAGGTCTTCTTCATGGTGCACAGAATTGATATTTCATATCAGGGTCCCTCTTTTTCCTAGTAGGTATAAATAGAAGCCTATATCGATCTCTCTCTAGATGATAGCTTTGATTCTTATTAGTGAGTGTTCTTTCACCTTCAGGCTTGGGAATCAGCTGTGAAATGTCACGGTGACAGTTTCAATTTGCCTCAGGAGCTCACCGTGGCAACCGTGGCAACAGCCAGGCCCCAAGGTCAGCTGGTGAGGTGGTCTGTGCCTCGTCTGTGTCGACCGGGTCCTGTCTGACGCCTCTAATGGGACATCACAGGTAAACGAGGTGGCCGTTTCAGTGCCAGACAGCTACTGTACTGCCTGTCCTATTCTCAGGTCATTTCCAATAACAAAACACAGGGCCCAATCAGACAGGCAGACAGACAGAGAAAGAGCACTGTTAGTTGTAGAGTCATTGTGTTATCTTAACACACCTATACCTGAATAGTATTCTCACATCTTAAAAACGAAACCTGATCACAGAATATTCACATTGAGATATAATCTGTTGCAGTTAGAGATGGGTATAGTCTAGGAAGCCTTAGCTATATTAAGAGATGACATGCATATAACCTGCGGTAATCTGCACCAGGGCTTCATGTAGGCCTACATTCCACTGTAATTTAACCCCCTACGCTCCTCATCAATAGGCAGGTTTCCATTGACCCAGGTTTATTCTACAAAAGCAATTATTTTTTCCTTTGCAGGACAAGGATTGTCCTGACTTTCAAGAATGCCTGAATTGCTTCGCCTTGCTTTTCTGGTTGGCTGGCAAGTTTCACCATCCAATTATTGAATATCTACAGGAGTGCAAGTTTCACCATGGCACGGACCATTGCGATACGTTGGCACATGATAATTATTAGAATATGGCAAATATTAGTGAATTATTGCATTCTATCCATGCTGGCTTTGAGCTACCTGAGACATGAAACAGATAGGTTGGAGGGCATACAGGCTGTCACCAATTTATTAATGTGCAATTTACCTAAATGGGTAATGGAAACACTTCAAATACGACATTTTAATTCGACAATGTAGGTTTTTGTGGAAATTGTATTTTTTTTTTTGGGGGGGGGGGTATTATTACGTCCAGCTGTTTTTATTGACACAAGATAGTTCAATGGAAACTCTCCCTAGAAGACAATTGTTGCATCTATGTTCTATTCAAACTTTCTAAATGTCGACAAAAAATCACTGGAGAAGTTAATGCAACATAGCTACTGTCTCCTCAGTCAAACTACATCATACTGGGGATATTATTAATCATTACAATCATCAATAATGTAGTTAATATTCACTTAATCTTCCATGAACGCCCCACCGAGGTGTCATTGATTTAACAAAATGGCCGCCGACGACGACTGACTCGGAACAGTCACGGCTTCCAGTTGGAACTCTCCCTCCCTCTCAGCCAATTAGAGTTAGAGACTAGGGAGAATTAGCGGAGAATCTGTCAGTCTATCAGATACCCCAAAGCCCCCAAGGGTGAAAAGGAAAAAAATATGCGAAAACGGCTCCCATTTCAAATAAGACGCATATATAAGAAGTCTCTGGATGCGTCCCAAATGGCTCCCTATTCCACATATAGTACAGGGCTCTGGTCAAAAGTAGTGCACTATAAAGGGAATAGGCTGCCATTTAGGAGCCAGACTGATTGCGTTTAGTTTGGCCCTGTAGCTGATGCTGATCAATCTCAGGGCCGAGGACGGTGCGAAGGTGAGGTCCGTAACGGATGGCTGAATTCCCCTATGTGTTGGTGGATGATCATGGAGCGTATCAGTGGACTAATGAGGAACACGGCTGTGATGATGGGATGCTCGATAGGGCCTTGGCATCTCTGTACCTGCTCCATGACACCACAGAACCACTGAGACCTGGCTGATAATAATATGCACTATGCAGTGCAACACCAAAGGTGGAGGATAGAGCCAACTAGGTGAAAAATCTGTCGATGTGCCCTTAAGCAAGGCACTTAACCCTAATTGCTCCTGTAAGTCGCTCTGAATAAGAGCGTCTGCTAAATTACTAAAATGTAAATGTAAATAGAGGAATGGCTGGAATATCTATGGTAATACTTCTGGTAAAGTGTGGTTTAGTTGGAAGCCATCTTGTTACTTTTTTTGTATTCTGTTTATTTGGGGTTTCACCTCTTCCATAGAGGGCCTATACTGTTATATAGTACACATGATATAGATGTAATAACTCTATAAATAAAATAAGATATTCTGACATTGTTTTATTTCTGCAACTTCTCTTTTTTTGTTCAAATCACTGTGGAGTGAAATCGTACAAAAACATTTTAGTTTTTTTGGCCCGAGCTTCTTATCCACACTGTGATAAAAAACACCTTAGCTCATAGCACTATTACAACCTCTAAATGTTAATTACACCAGTACACCTAATTAAAACACAGACATGGTGTTGAGAAGCCATGTGTCTTGTGGCTGTCAAACCCGTTGGACCTGGTGTCAGGTCTGACTATATCCACCATTTTCCTATTTTTTCCTATTCCCGGAACCCCCCAAAAAAGATCTGAACCTTTTCTTTTCGCCCGAATTTACATCTCTCCCTCATTTCTTCTGCTTTCTTATCAAGAGAATTGTAATGAAGGGCAGAGCAGGAGGATCTGCAGGGATGGGAGAGAACCTGGAGACAGGAGAAAAGGCACTTCATTCATTGATGGAGTGAAATTTCCATAAAAGTACAATCAGGTTTGAATTTTAAAAGTGAAATTTTAAGTAGCCTAAGAGATAGTGGTTTGATTTGCAGTGTGATCAAGCCCAAGACATCTCATTCAGAGAATAATTATTTTTGCCCCCTTAATTTCAACTGTGTTTCTCTCTCATCTCTGAGCTTACAGGTAGTGGCAAAGCCCAGTGGTATTGTTTTCCCCCAGTACTTCAGCAGCCAGGCAGCGCAGTCTTTCTTCTGTGCCAGAGTAGAAACAAGGCAAAAAGATATGTAGTCTGTGGAGTCAGTCATTATAGGAATTGTAGGACTGTCGGAACTGGGCCCGAAACCCCCCAAAAAGAATGAATTTCATGTACTCTAACCCCCCCCCAAAAAAGCACTGCATGTAAATAAATATGTATATTTCAGAATTGAAGAGGGTTGGGGGTTCTTCTGCGTATTCACTGTTGAGTCGTTGCATATTCAATGCAGGCCTAAGCAATATAGGGCATAGGAAATTCCTATTGATGTTATGACACATGGAGCAAGAGAGATGGACAGTAATGAAGTTTGAATGTGAGGCATGCAGCAGTGGACAGAGAATTCAACTAATAAATTCTATTAGAAATTCTATTATAAAAACAGAGCTTCTTCGTTGATATGTTTTGAAGTCAATTTTTTTTTATAAATATGATTGATTAACATAGGCAATTGAACAAAATTGTCGAAATGATAAACATATGCAGATAGAATGCACAAGCAAATCAAACACAGCAAATTGCTAAGAACAATTATAAGAACAGTTATATTCTTGTTAAAAACAACAGTTACACCCAAGTATGGAACCTAAGGACTGACCAGCTGGGCTAGTAGACTGCAATTTTTACTAGCCCAGGTCCAAAATCTGTGCCGTGCGATATTTGAAAATAAAACAAAACCACTATCTGGTGGGCTAGTTGGGCACATTTTCTACTAGTCTGGTCTGAAAAGTACAAGCCACGGGCTAGCGGGCTAGCTTAATTTCCATCCCTGGTTACACCTCTTCTAGGAGAACACTACGTCAAACTTCTGAAAAGTTACCTTAGTAAAACACATATACATTTTCAGTATCAAATGTGATCTGTCAGCCCTGTGCATTTTGCCTGGGAGCTATTAATCTAACATGACCCCTTTTCTGTGAGAGAAGGTGCCTGACCAATTATTTTCAGGCAGATGCAGGGATGCAGAATGACTCGAAGCATCAGGTTTTTTTTTCAGATGATGCCTAAGGTAAGGGGAGAATGGCCAGAGGCTACGGCAGGCCCCCAGGGACAAACAGAGCTCATAAACTGTGAAACTGACATCTCTCATCTATTGCCTTTGCTAACTAGACCTTTAAAAACCTTGATAGTGCTCTATGTGCCAAGCTCATCTCGTGTGTTTTCCACAGGTTATGAATTTGAAGTAATTTCAACGTATTGACCCGTGTATAAAGATGCACATAATCATCACGTATCAAGGATGGGTAAAATTGATTTAGCTTAATATGTCTACACCTCTACTTACTTTCATATATCTTTCACCACTTCGTACAACTAGGAAGTGTTCAAAAATACATACAACTTCTATACAACTTTCCCCAATCAATACACCACTACCCTTTAGGGATGTTTTCTCATATCAAGATACATTTCCTTCACAAGTGTAGCTAGTTTTCTCCTACATTCATCGAAGCTTGTGTGTGTGTGTGTGTGTGTGTGCGTGTGCATGGATGTGTGTGTTTGTGTCAGAGTGGGTGTGGGCGTGGACTGCCACTGTGAGGTCACACTAAGTTTGTTTTTGGAATGCCTGTGGGTGGCAGCACACACACAACGGTTGCCTCGTGGTGGTTCCCCTGGCGACGGGTCCTCAGAATCAGACAAGCCTTGCAGGGTGCCTCCAGGAATGTTCCTTCAATCACAAGGTGGCTCGTCACTCCCGTCACCGCGTGTGTGTGTGTGTCACCTCCTTTCACCTCCACAACAACCGTCCTCATCTACTTGTAGCTCCACAATGAAGCCTCAACAGACAATCTGACAAAACAATTCTCTGGTCTGCTCTATATGCATTTTATGTGTGAAGTACAGAGTGGTAATATAAATATGACACTCACACATTTCTGTGGTGGGTCTGTATATTCCCTCTGCCTGTTAAGGAGATATTCAAACTTGATTTGCCCTAACTAAAAATGTATCAACCCCTAGAAAAATGTCCATTAAATATAATCCACATAAAAATTCAAGTTTCCTGTTGCAGCAGGATTATTTTCCTGCTCTGAGAAACTGGTCAAATTAAGATCCTACATCTGTAGAACAATGGTGTTGGTATAGGAGGAAATGGCTCACATTCAGACCGGCTCAAGCCTGCGAAAAGCCCTGGTCCTACCTGTGAGGTATTGCAAAGAACTGTAACACAACAATAGTAATCGAGGTAAATAGCATCAATTCGTGATCCTCAAACCACTGGCATGAAATCAATCCATCCGAGTCAAATAATGAAAAACAAAACAGAATAATTGGCTTGCGATCGATAGCCGTTTGAATATAAGCCTTCCTTTAGCCGTATCAAGAGGCGTCCAAATGAGTTTATTGGGCCGTCTACAGAGATCAATGTCTACAGGGTCACAGTTTTATCTGGGACTTGTGCTGTCATTAAAAGAGTTTCAATAATTCATAGCACCCAGAGGTATACAGCACAGCCAACTGTTCCAACCAAGAATTAAAACACAAAAGCAGGAAAACACCCATTCCCCGGATGGATGGACATTCTAATACACAGGAACAAAAACACACTAGTTTCTATTACTTTGGATAACGATCTATCGTCAGACATACCATAGGTATCCTTGTTTATCAGGTTTTTCTATTGCTATTTCGGATGTGGCTTGTGTTCTGTTACTACCCTCGGAGGTATTAAACGTGGTCGTTATAATCTAAGCAGAAATAAATAGACTACTGATCCTTTCAATTGGCCTCCAGTACACAGGAGAGGCCAACCGTGACTCTGTCTAACTAATCAATAGACCAACAGCCGATGCCGTTGGAACGCCCTGAGGGTGTTATGGAGAGGCATTATTATCATTATTAGAAAAGATTAAAACACTCTGGGACAACAACACATGAATTTCAGAAATATTGTGGCAATAATTTTGGTTTTGCTATGAGAAAGGGGTTAGATCCTTCCACAAAAATCTATTATATTGTGTATTTAAGAAGAGGGAAATTCTACATTATACAACATGAATCCTTCAATATATGATCAAACTAATTCTGCATTTTTAATTAAGAACATTCCGGAGGAAAAATGACAATGACAGCAAATGCTGTGATGAGAGGACAAAGTTGATCATTGAGCAATTCTACTACTTCTATGGGCCTGTATAGAAAGAGTACAATCATGTACTAAGACAGGCTTGGAAAGATAGCTGTTTCAAAAGGATCCACATTACAGGGAGAGTGATAATGGTATGACTTATAAATACAGAAATAGGTTATGATTGAACGTAAGGATTTAATTATACAGCAACAGTGAGGTTTATTGATAAAAGACTGAATTATTTAATAAGAAGGGGAATTTTTACCAAGACAGTGCCAGTGACAAGTGTACCAGATATGGAAAAAGAGAAGGACTCCACATTCATTCTCATGTTTCGCTATAGTCATTATCACTCCGACGATGTTAACATTCACTATTTGAGAATACTGGATTAAAACATGTAGGGACCATACACATACCGGGGTAGAGACAGAATCGGACACGTTCATCATCTTATAGTTAAAATAGCACATTATCCGTCAGAATAATTGACTTGCAATGACACTGTCCTGTTATTGGAGGCAAATTAGACAGCTGTAGCTACAGACGCTGAGTTTCAAGTTGCGGAAATGCTCTGTGTATTTTTCTACATTGAATATTGCACAATGGCGGTGTGATCTAGGCCTATACACACGTTCTACACAATGCATAGCATAGTAAGCTAGCCAACAGAGCTACATGTGGTTATGCAGTGCACAGCGTAATTATTGGGACAATAACACATTTTTTTTTGTTTTGGCTCTGTACTCCAGCACTTTGGATTTGAAATGATACAATGAGGTTAAAGTGCAGACTGTCAGCTTTAATTCGTGGGTAGTAAAACGTTTAGTGTTTGGTCCCAAATTCCTAGCATGCAATGACTACACCAAGCTTATGACTCTACAAACTTGTTGGATGCATTTGCTGTTTGTTTTGGTTGTGTTTCAGATTATTTTGTGCCCAATAGAAATGAATGGTAAATAATGTATTGTGTCATTTTGGAGTCACTTTTATTGTAAGTAAGAATATAATATGTTTTGAAACACTTCTAAATTAATGTGGACCCTACCATGATTACGGATAGTCCTGAATGAATCGTGAATAATGATGAGTCAGAATGCTACAGACGCAGAAATAGCATACCCCCAAGACATGCTAACCTCTCACAATTACAGTAACAGGGGAGGTTAGCATTTTTTTGGGGGGTATGATATTTGTGCGTCTGTAACTTTCTCACTCATAATTATTCAAGATGAATTCAGGACTATCTATAATCATGGTAGTATCCACATTAATGTAGAAGTGTAGTCATTGTATCGTTTCAAATCCAAAGTGCTGGGGTAGAGAGCCAAAAGAAGAAGAAATGCTTCACTGTCCCAATAATTACAGCGGGCACTGTATAACCACACCACATTTACATTTGAGTCATTTAGCAGGCACTCTTATCCAGAGCAACTTACAGGAGCAATTAGGGTTAAGTGTTTTTCAACCAGTCAGCTCTGGGATTCGAACCAGTGAACTTTCGGTTAATGGCCCAACGCTCTTAACCGCTAGGCTACCTGCCGCCCTATGTAGGTCTGTTGGCTAGCTTACACTCTAAAAATAGAGGTTCAACAACGGTTCTTCTAAGATCCTCAAAGTTCTTCGAAGAACCTTAGGGTTCTTGGCACTGAAAATTGCCCCCAAAAGGTTCTTCCAAGAACCTCATTTTTTTACATTTTAGTCATTTAGCAGACGCTCTTATCCAGAGCGACTTACAGTTAGTGAATACATATTTTTTTATACTGGCCCCCCGTGGGAATCGAACCCACAACCTGGCGTTACAAACACCATGCTCTATCAACTCCCCACGTCCCCTACCCTGGACGACGCTGGGCCAATTGTGCGCCGCCCATGAGTCTCCCGGTTGCGGCCGGCTGCGACAGAGCCTGGATTCGAACCAGGATCTCTAGTGGCACAGTTAGCACTGCGATGCAGTGCCTTAGACCACTGCGCCACTCAGGAGTTCGTAGGAGGTGGGGTTCATAGAGGAACCTCCTTAGTTGGTGGGGGTTCTTGCTAGAACCTAACTGGCACTGCATCTCAGTGCTTGAGGCGTCACTACAGACCCCCTGGTTCGATTCCAGGCTGTATCACAACCGGCCGTGATTGGGAGTCCCATAGTGCGGCACACAATTGACCCAGCGTCGTCCGGGTTTGGCCGGTGTAGGCCGTCATTATAAATAAGAATTTGTTCTTAACTGACTTGCCTAGTTAAATAAAGGTAAAATAAATAAATTAATTAAATAACTGCCCAACTGAAACATTTGGATTTGAATTTGAAACGACAGCAGGTGCAGGCACTTAAATTGAAAAATTTAAAGATCTCCTCAATTTAAGGTAAGGTTTGTCCCTTTTATGATCTAAATTGATATTGTTTTATGATGATACCATCTATCTTTTCATATTTGTGCAAATCTTTCTAAAACAGAAAATGGACACAATTCAATTGATATCAATCAACAAAGAGGTAAGAATATGTAGGCTATAAGAATATGTTGAAGGCTAGCTGTATTGGGTGCAGATGACTGAACTTCTCACTTTTGTGTCTGTGTCTACAGGTATACAGTCGAGGAGGCATACAAAGGTATGTCAATTGGTATTGGTATGTTATGCAGATCACATGTACCCTCCTCCTCCCTTTCCTCTTCAAAGAAAATCCCATAGGCCTCTACATTATGGACAATGTATATGTGTGAAAACCATTATCAAAACAGTTTTTTTCATTCACATTTACCACAAAAACCAAGGTATGAATACTGTCGTGTGCATGTTTTGTTAAACATCTGTATAATAAATAAAAAAATGGATACATAGACTTCACCCTCCCTACACCTCTGATGAATATAACAGGAAACCTGTTCGATCACCATGCACTGCAAAATCATTCTGGCTATGGATACGGAGAACATCAACACATTAACATCAACACGCCAGAGGATATACCAATTGGACTTGGGGTTCTGCTGGGAGTTTACCTCATATTTTGCCACTAAAATCATAATAAACACTGACAACTAAAATACTTCATAAATTCATAATAATAATAATAATAATAATAGGGGAGTGGGGTAGTTCAAAAATGAACCCCAAAAGGTTCTTTGAGGATCCATTAAAAGTGGATCTTTGAAGAACTTATAGAGGTTCCTTCACAGTTTCAATTTAAAGAACCCCTAAAGGATACTCCAGGAACCTTTTCTTTTTAGAGTGTACTATGCTATGCATTGTGTAGAACTTGTATATAGGCCTAGATCACACCGCCATTGTGCAATATTCAATGTAGAAAAATACACAGAGCATTTCCGCAACTTGAAACTCAGCGTCTGAAGCTACAGCTGTCTAATTTGCCTCCAATAACAGGACAGTGTCATTGCAAGTCAAATATTTGGACGGATAATGTGCTATTTTAACTAATTAGCTAGCTAGTTCTTCAGTCTCACTGGCAGTAGAACCCATTAGTATCCTAATGTGTATGTACAGTACAGTAATTACAATCTTTTGGGGAAAGAGAGGAGGAGAGGATAGAGAGAGGATTACACTGGAGACACTTCAACAGATCCCTGGTGAGATGGTTACAGTTTATACCAGGACTAAAACACTATGTATTATGCACTGTAATTAGGCCAATGTAAACAGGGTGATATGTGGGAATCTGTTTGTCTCTTGAGTTAGCAATGTAATTAAGATGGGGGATCATCATGAAACATCGAGAGATCCACTTTGATAAGTAGCAGATTGTGCTTTTAGATGGCAATTCATACTGCTGATACTTCATAGAGTTCAATGTGTCAAATCGGAGGGCCTGTTGTCTGGACCTATGGCAGTCTCTATGGGGGTGCCACAGGGTTCAATTCTTGGGCCGACTCTTTTCTCTGTGTATATCAATGATGTCGCTCTTGCTGCTGGTGACTCTCAGATCCACCTCTACGCAGACGACACCATTTTGTATACATCTGGCCCTTCATTGGACACTGTGTTAACAAACCTCCAAACGAGCTTCAATGCCATACAACACTCCTTCAGTAGCCTCCAACTGCTCTTAAACACTAGTAAAACTAAATGCATGCTCTTCAATCGAACGCTGCTGGCACCCGCCCACCCGACTAGAATCACCACTCTCGACGGGTCTGACCTAGAGCATGTGGACAACTACAAATACCTAGGTGTCTGGTTAGACTGTAAACTCTCCTTCCAGACTCACATTAAGAATCTCCAATCCAAAGTTAAATCTAGAATCGGCTTCCTATTTCGCAACAAAGCCTCCTTCACTCATGCTGCCAAACATGCCCTCGTAAAACTGACTATCCTACCGATCCTTGACTTCGGCGATGTCATTTACAAAATAGCCTCCAACACTCTACTCAGCAAATTGGATGTGTTAATACTAATTGTAATTATTTTGCACTATAGCCTATTTATTGCCTTACCTCCATAACTTGCTACATTTGCACACACTGTATATATATTTTCTGTTGTATTTTTTGACTTTATGTTTTTTTACCCCATATGTAACTCTGTGTTGTTGTTTTTATCGCACTGCTTTACTTTATCTTGGCCAGGTCGCAGTTGTAAATGAGAACTTGTTCTCAACTGGCTTACCTGGTTAAATAAAGGTGAAAAAGTATATATATATATAAAAATATCAGCATCAATTACTGAGGACCCGAACTCTACACCAAACTAAATCAATCTAATGGCCTTTGTATTTTAATTATTGGCCTGAACACTACAAGACGCAACAACATGCAAATGCAGCATTGGCGCCATCTTCCCTAGTTCTTTGTATTCCATTCCAACGTGTCTGCCCTGTACATTTGGATCAACCGTACACCACAAAAAAATAACACGACCAGTAACCAGTGCTACAAAGCTGGCTTGTGTTTGAGCTTCACAGAGACACGGGCAACTACATTAAATATTTAGCTCTCCACCTTCCCCACATATAAAAAGCGATTGGGGAAGAGTGGGGTAGGGTGGAGCGGCAGAACAAGTACACAAGGAGATGCCACTTCCTGTGTTCCTAATTACCCCTGTTTGCTTTGTGGGCCCTACCGCTCCTTCTCATCCAGCCGTTCTGATTGGTTTACTTGACCAAATAAATAAGTGATGGTTATGAAAGAGTAATGGCCGCCCTTCCTCCTGACCTTTCCTTGCTTGTGCTAGAGCAGAGGTTTAGTGGACCATCCTTTAGTTCTTCTCTGTTAATGAATCCTGACTCCTAACGTGACTGCCTGATCCCTTGGAGGAACAGTGCATGGGTGTGTTTTTTCTCATTCTGGGTTCTCCAGATATATCTCTCTCTCCATGCACGCATACTTGTATGAAGGGAGTTACTCTTTGTCTGTAATGATGGTAGACCGCTTTGGAAATAGCAATGAAGAACTTTCACCTGCTCTGTTACAGGGTAAAGGGGATACGTCCTTCAACAAGATTTCAGTAGAAGCTCAACCCTTTTCTTTTCTTTGGCCTGTGGTGTGAAACAGGCACCTCAAATTGACCCTCCTCGACCTCTCCTCCTCTAGCCTACCAATTAAGAGCATTGAGCCAGTAACTGAAAGGGCACTGGTTCGAATCCCAGAGTCAACCAGATGAAAAATCTGTTGATGTGCCCTTGAGCAAGGCACTTAACCCTAATAGCTCCTGTAAGTCGCTCTGGATAAGAGTGTCTGCTACATGACTAAACAGTACTCCTTTACTGATGGTCAGAATAGTACAGTGTCTCCACTCAGAAGGCCTCAGGTAGTAGCAGCCCCACTGTGTGGTTCTTCCATCCATCTAAAATCCTGGAGGAAGCTTGGAGCTGCCACTGACTGTTAGGGAGTAAGGGGCTGCCTAGCCCTCCAGACTCCCCTCTAGAAGAAGTCTAGCTGTCACACACACACTTCCAGGCTCCCTTTATTGTCCCTGTCATTTGTGAGGAGCCGGCGGTTAGCCCCCGCTCACCGTCACCCTCTGTCAGTAACCAGACCGCTAAAGCTAACGTGCCGCGCCAATCTTTCCCTCTCCTCCTTCCCTCTTTCTGTTCTGGACTCCGTTCCAACGCTAATTAGCTCACTAGAGACTTCTCCTTGTGGAGGAGAGGATGGGAATAGGAGGGAGGGATAGAGGGAGGTGGGGGTAGGGGTGTTGGGGGTCGTACTGGTGGTAGTTGTGGTACTGTTACCATGGAAGACCTGGACTGCTGATGATGACAAGTTAGAGGGGTTTGGGATTTATTGGAGGGGGCAGCCAGTCCCTCTTTTACCCGGCTCTGTCTCTAACAAGATGTTGGTTTAATGTTGGGCAATGTTGGAGATGAGAGAGGGGCATTATGATCTCTCTCTCTCTCTCTCTCTCTCTCTCTCGCTCTCTCTCTCTCTCTCTCTCTCTCTCTCTCTCTCTCTCTCTCTCTCTCTCTCTCTATGGGAGGCCTTCACCAACGAATGGCCGGCTCTGTAATTTCCCTCCTCGTCCATCCCTCCATCCATCCCTCCCTCCCTCTCTCCAACATGACCAGGTGATCAGAGTTTCTTCCAGGAGATTAACCAGTGCTCTTCGTCCAGGTCTGAGAGCTCGCATGAAAGATTCACCCCGTCTGTCTTCTGGTGTGTAAATATTGTGCTAGCGGAATATGAAAGTAGTGCAACTATAAGGTACAAAAACATAGGGAGAAAAAAGATCAAGAGTGGGTCTTACATCAAGAGGGACCCCGAGGATGTCTTTGTTGTCAACTTCAGAAGAGGAAGAGGCAGACAGAAAGGGAAAGATGCCAGAGTCAAGCTCAAAGGATTGGGTCTGGGCAAGGTGATCGGTATTCCTCGGCAGTCTGCCTTCTGGCTCAGATCAGTGGGAATAAGCTGGCATCCAAGCCAGAGGGCATAACAGCACAAACACACCTTCAGCACCGCACCGCTAGAGGCTCACTTCGGCCTCGCAATCTGGTGGGGCGGGAGAAGGGGAGGAGAGAGCGCAGGATAAAATAAATACTGCTGTAATTACCTTACCTACCACCTCCACATTGACAGCCATTGTGTGTGTATGGGTGTGTGTGTGTGTGTGTATGTGTGTGTGTGTGTGTGTGTGTGTGTGTGTGTGTGTGTGTGTGTGTGTGTGTGTGTGTGTGTGAGTGTGCATGCGTGTGTGGGTGAGGTATGTCTGTGTCTCGAAGTGAGAGGCATACTGCACTGGCACTGTACCCTCAATCCACTCATTGTACCAGAAAGAGAACAGTTTGTTAAATGGGACTGAGCCTTGGGCTTGGTTCATCAGGGTGAAAGGGCAGAATGCAGTGGTCAGACAGAATCCTCCTCAGGCCAGCTCACGTCAGGTCCGCTTACATCAGCCTGAACTCCAAATCACATGGACTGACTGACACCCACAGAAAATTCTCAAATCTACCATAGATCCACCATCCTAAAATCCACCATAGAGCCACTATCCTAAAATCCACCATAGATCCACTATCATGTCACACCCTGGCTCTGGGACTCTATATGTTGAGCCAGGGTGTGTTCATTCTGTTGTGTTTATTTCTATGTTGGCTAGAGTGACTCCCAATCAGAGGCAACGAGTGTCAGCTGTCGTTGGTTGTCTCTGATTGGGAGCCATATTTAAACTGTCTGTTTTCCCTTTGTGTTTGTGGGTTTTTGTTCCGTGTTGCTCATTGTTACCGTGGACTTCACGAGTCGTTTCTTGTTTTGTTTATTGTGGTCTATTATCACTAAAGATAATAAAGTTTAACCATGTTCGTTCATCACGCTGCGCCTTGGTCTATTCAATACGACGATCGTGACATATCATAAAAACCACCAGAGACCCACCATCCTAAAATCCACCATAGATCCACCATCCTAAAATCCACCATAGAGCCCCTATCATAAAACCACCAGAGACCCACCATCCTAAAATCCACCATAGATCCACTATCATAAAAACCACCAGAGACCCACCATCCTAAAATCCACCATAGAGCCACTATCCTAAAATCCACCATAGATCCACTATCATAAAAACCACCAGAGACCCACCATCCTAAAATCCACCATAGAGCCACTATCCTAAAATCCACCATAGAGCCGCTATCATAAAAACCACCAGAGACCCACTATCCTAAAATCCACCATAGATCCACTATCATAAAAACCACCAGAGACCCACCATCCTAAAAACCACCAGAGATCCACTATCCTAAAATCCACCATAGATCCTAGACATCTAGTGCTACTAAAAAATAAATAAAATAATAATACATCCCACCTTGATACCAGAACAGCGGTTTGATTGACTCCCACTTTGTATAAAACACCCATTTGGCCCTGTAGCTTGTGGAGTCGCTGTGCAGACCAAAGACATTAACAGGTATCTGAGTAGTGGGCGGTTGTGACAAGCACCAGATGCCCTGGTGCAGGCCAGCTGTCTCCACAGTAACAGCCCTACACTTGGCAGATGGCCTGTTGCATGTATGACATTTACACTGGACCTCCGACGCACCTGTGGTCACTATCACAGACTATCAGAATATCTGGCACTGCATTAGGTGGGGAGGAACACCCACACACTGGTGCCTGTTTCCCACTATAGGGCCAAACCAAACCACGACACCAAAGTTGCTGGTGTAGGAAAGCACATGTGAAAAGGCCAATTGAGCAAGCACATTTTGTGTCAGCCCTGTAATGTGAATCAGGCTCATGCATTTCATTATTGAGCTAATGTTTTAGTCAGCAGAAGAGAGTCAGAACGGGCTTTTACAGGAGATATACAGGATACAATATGTAAATTATTACACAGTTCCTAATTGATTCATGTAAATCATTCACTAATCGATTACACATCAGTTAGACATAGAGTCGATAATGGTGTTATCTTTAGCTGCTAAGTCAATAGTTTTCCGCAATCCTCATATCTCGTATTCACCACTGTTTTGAGCAAAGGTAAGGAGTCTAGAATGGATTTTTATCAATTCCCCAAACTTGAAAGGTTAACTTGTTTTCCTAGGTAGAAATCATAAGAATACACAGCTAGTTTCTTAGCCTCCTCTCCCTGCAATCACCTAATCCAAAATCGTATATTCCTGCCGCAATGAACTTGGGTTCATGTTAGGGCCGATACGTCGATAACATAAATTAAAGCTACATTTGGCTACATATTTGATGCATTTAATCAATTCCTGTTCTGTTTTAATGATAAATAATCTTTATTATTATCCATATCATAGATCATGTAGTTGGGGAATTGATCAATATGATAGCATCCTGGTTTCTCCCAATGAGCTCCACGGAGACCCAACTCAGGCAGGAGCCTCGAAGATTTTCAAGGCTGTACCGTCGAAGTTCATCGTAAAGTAAAATACAAATCAAGAATCATAAAATCTTGTCTAATTTGGCCCAAATTGGCATTCAGTTTGTGGTCTCAGAACTCATGAACATAAGATTATGACGTTCCTCCCTCAGAGTGAGGCGGAAAAACACAACATAAACCTTGCTGTTGAATCAGTTTCTTAATGTGTGTTATCCCCCTAGTGTACTACATCCTCCTTCCTGGTTCCTGGGCTCAAGGTTAACATATTCACATTGGTCGGGAAAGTGAATTAAATAAATAAATTGCTGCAAACAATTAGCAATGCATCGATACTCTCGGATCAATCGCTATGTTGGTAATTATCACTGTTGAGATAAGGGAGATGGCCTTTCCTTGTTGATGCTGTCTGAATCACAACACATTAC
The DNA here is from genome assembly GCF_964263955.1 of Coregonus lavaretus. Classification (NCBI taxonomy): domain Eukaryota; kingdom Metazoa; phylum Chordata; class Actinopteri; order Salmoniformes; family Salmonidae; genus Coregonus; species Coregonus lavaretus. The sequence goes on from NW_028156300.1 coordinate 49,195, forward strand.
CTACCACAGGGCTGGGGAAGACAAATCAAAACACATCAAGATAACGAAATATATTTCCAATTCATTATCATAGAGGACAGGGATAGTACATTTTACATTTTATTCATTTAGCAGACGTTCTTATCCAGAGCGACTTACAGGTGCCTTGCTCAAGGGCACATCGACAGATATTTTCACCTAGTCGGCTCGGGGATTCGAACCAGCGACCTTTCATGCAAGTTGAATGAGTCTAAATAATTACAGTATAATACTTCTTCAGTTTTAGATTTGCTGTTTCAGTTTTGATACTTAGACAAGACTTTGACAAGAGTAAAAACAAGTACTCTTCAAGATGTAAGTATACTATTAAGTGTTTGGTTGTGTGTTTGACTGTGATGACTGTGAGAGTAGAAATTCACATTGATATGCATGGTCATCCAAAAATAAATAACTAAAAAATCCCTATTTTTAATTGGATTTGGATAGACCGAAAACACTTATTAATCAATTAAAGAAACCCCTCTGAGAGGTGTGAAGTAATTGAGGAAAATATTGAGATCCATTTTTGTGAATAATTTGATTCGTTTTCATTTGATAGATATTTTGGTGTTAATAACTTCATCCACCAAAATGTACGATAATCTATTAATAGGCTACTAAAGTTACTAAAGAAATTCAATCTCAATACCACAAGGGCTTGACAACACTTACCATTGCAGTCATTCCATATCCAATTCTGTGGTGCGCCGACACATCCCTGAGTCGTAGTCAGGATGTTACCATCAATATAAATAATAGGGTTCAGAACATGGAACACATTGTCTTTGTACTAGCAATTGATGTTTCATTTTATTATCACATAATAATTCACATTTCCTGTTGCTGCAGGATTCTTTTCCTGCTGTAGCTAACTGGCTCAAATTAAGATCCTACATCTGTAATTGAAAAGTAATAGGCATCATAAGACCAGAAATTGCCATGTGCTCAAATCCCTGAACACTTAACCATTCACTTGTTCTGGGCCCTAATTTGCTTCAGCACTGACTGCCACTGAGCCTTCAATTAAATGTACCACTGAAGGGTCCAAAATAATGAAATTAAATGTATATTTCATCCACTCACTCAGATGCAACGCCTGTCATCCATTTTGCAACATACTTCGTATCATTCAGGTAGTTTCCCAAAGGGCCACATGGCAAAAAACGGTGGTAATGTCAGAGGCGGAAGAGAAAGTGAGACATTTCATAGGCTCCTTTTTCTCTGGTTCATATACAGTCAATGAACTAAGCAGACCAGACCCAGCTGCTATAGCATTGGTGCCTATGGGAGAGCAACCCCTTAAAGATCCCAAACAGTCATTCTAATTCCCATGTAAAATAGCCTTTTGAGTCACTTTAGAATGACACCCATAATATTTTGGGGGGTTAGAAATGCTCAAAATTTTAGAAAAAGTACCTTTTCTCTAATGGCTAACTACCAGGAAGTTTGAAAAGACATGCTGAGTGGGCGGGGAGCTTATATTCATGAGCTCGCCTTGACTGACAGCTCTTTGAAACACCTATGTCAAGAAACTTGGATGCAGTGAGCAGTGTTTCAGTAAAATCATCTCAAGCAAATTTGGTGATACACAAAGCAACTCAAACAACATTGAAATTGCATCAATAATGTCAATTTTGTTATACATCTCCCGATTGGCATGTCTCTTGTGATGCGGTTCACAGCAGCACTGACGGATGTGTTGACATAACTGCGTCAGAGTTCCGAATGACCCTCCCCCCTTTTATTCCATGCTGGCTGAAGGCCTAGCTGATCAGTAACTAGCTAACACCAGACATAGAGGAAGGGGGAGACATATAAGTACAGTATCTTTGCCATAGATGAGTAGTGTAAACTTGTAGTTATATTTGCTGACACCCTACAGTAAAATTTGGGCACCAGTAGAGTAGCTATCTAGCTTTATAAACCACGCCCCTCCGCAAACACGCCATCTCCAATGTTGGTTACAAGGTGATACTTATTTAAATTAGGTAAGAGAATATCATGTTACCATTGGTGTATTAAAATGAGAATTAGAGTGATGTCACCCTATTCCCTTAATAAACCCGCCTCCTGAATCCAAGTGTTTGACATGGAGGAGGGGACCAGTAACATTATTATCAAACTTGATCAAAAATATATAAACGCAACATGGAAGAATTTCAACGATTTTACTGAGTTACAGTCATATAAGGAAATCAGACATTTAAATAAATTCATTAGGCCCTAATCTATGGATTTCACATGACTGGGCAGGGGCACAGCCATGGGTGGGCCTGGGAGGGCATAGGCCCTCCCACTTGGGAACCAGACCCACCCACTAAGGAACCAGGCCCAGCCAATCAGAATGAGTCTTCCCCACAAAAGGGCTTTATTACAGACAGAAATATTCCTCAGTTTCATCAGCTGTCCAGGAGGCTGGTCTCAGACGATCCCGCAGGTGAAGAAGCCGGATGTGGAGGGGCTGGCGTGGTTACACGTGGTCTGCGGTTGTGAGGCCAGTTGGGCGTACTGCCAAATTCTCTAATACGGCGTTGGAGGTGGCTTATAGTAGAGAAATTAACATTAAATGATCTGGCAATAGCTCTGGAGGACATTCCTGCAGTCAACATGCCAATTGCACGCTCACTAAAAACTTGAGATCTGTGGCATTGTGTTGTGTGACAATACTGCACATTTTAGAGTGGCCTTTTATTGTCCCCAGAATAAGGTGCACCTGTGTAATGATCATGCTGTTTAATCCGCTTCTTGATATGCCACACCTGTCAGGTGGATGGATTTCTTGGCAAAGGAGAAATGCTCACTAACAGGGATGTAAACACATTTGTGCACAACATTTAAGAGAAATAAGCTTTTTGTGGGATCTTTTATTTCAGCTCATGAAACATGGGACCAACACTTTACATGTTGTGTTTATATTTTTGTTCAGTATAGAAGCAACAGTCATTTTAATTTCAACTCTATATCTGACATGGTACAGGCGTCTTCTTCTTTTTAAACCCATAACCATGTGTGAGGTGTATAGCTACTTTTGCTTCATTTGTAAGTCGCTCTAGATAAGAGCGTCTGCTAAATGATGTAAATGTAAATGCAAAGTGGATTTGTTTAAGACTACCAAGAAACACTCTGTGTTAGCCTGATTTAGCCCACTGCAGGCAGTAAAATGACTATTAAGTAGACCGGAAATGTGATCTTTTTTTTATTTTTATGGTAAACAGCCTTTATGGGATATCTCATAGAGATTTATAGTAGCCAAAAGGTTGTTTTAGCATGAGCAGTGCCATTGAGGGCTTCCACCAAGCTTCCACCATTTTAAAGTAGTAAAAGTAGTCAACTGGGTGGGGATTCCATTGGGTTGTAGCCTCAATGACGCTGCCCATGCTGTCACAGACGCTATAATGGCACAGATATAAAGATGAGTCCTCTATCTATCTCTATGGGATATCTTCATTTATCCACCATCTTTGGTAATGTACCTTACAGTCGTGGTAAAAAGTTTTGAGAATGACACAAGTATTGATCTTCACAAAGTTCGCTGCTTCAGTGTTATGAGATATTTTTGTCAGATGTTACTATGGTATACTGAAGTATAATTACAAGCATTCCATAAGTGTCAAAGGCTTTTATTGACAATTACATTAAGTTTACGCAAAGAGTCAATATTTGCAGTGTTGACCCTTCTTTTTCAAGACCTCTGCAATCCGCCCTGGCATGCTGTCAATTAACTTCTGGGCCACATCCTGACTGATGGCAGCTCATTCTTGCATAATCAATGCTTGGAGTTCGTCACAATTTGTGGGTTTTTGTTTGTCCACCCGCCTCTTGAGGATCGACCACAAGTTCTCAATGGGATTAAGGTCTGGGGAGTTTCCTGGCCATGGACCCAAAATGGTGATGTTTTGTTCCCCGAGCCACTTAGTTATCACTTTTGCCTCATGGCAAGGTGCTCCATCATGCTGGAAAAGGCATTGGTCGTCACCAAACTGTTCTTGGATGGTTGGGAGAAGTTGCTCTCGGAGGATGTGTTGGTACCATTCTTTATTCATGGCTGTGTTCTTAGGCAAAATTGTGAATGAGCCCACTCCCTTGGCTGAGAAGCAACCCCACACATGAATGGTCTCAGGATGCTTTACTGTTGGCATGACACAGGACTGATGGTAGCGCTCACTTTGTCTTCTCCGGACAAGGTGTTTTCTGGATGCCCCAAACAATCGGAAAGGGGATTTATCAGAGAAAATGACTTTACCCCAGTCCTCAGCAGTCCAATCCCTGTACCTTTTGCAGAATATCAGTCTGTCCCTGATGTTTTTCCTGGAGAGAAGTGGCTTCTTTGCTGCCCTTCTTGACACCAGGCCATCCTCCAAAAGTCTTCGCCTCACTGTGCATGCAGATGCACTCACACCTGCCTGCTGCCATTCCTGAACAAGCTCTGCACTGGTGGTGCCCCGATCCCGCAGCTGAATCAACTTTAGGAGATGGTCCTGGCACTTGCTGGACTTTCTTGGGCGCCCTGACGCCTTCTTCACAACAATTGAACCTCTCTCCTTGAAGTTCTTGATGATCCGATAAATGGTTGATTTAGGTGCAATCTTACTAGCAGCAATATCCTTGCGTGTGAAGCCCTTTTTGTGCAAAGCAATGATGACGGCACGTGTTTCCTTGCAGGTAACCATGGTTAACAGAGGAAGAACAATGATTTCAAGCACCACCCTCCTTTTAAAGCTTCCAGTCTGTTATTCTAACTCAATCAGCATGACAGAGTGATCTCCAGCCTTGTCCTCGTCAACACTCTCACCTGTGTTAACGAGAGAATCACTGACATGATGTCAGCTGGTCCTTTTGTGGCAGGGCTGAAATGCAGTGGAAATGTTTTTTGGGGATTAAGTTCATTTTCATGGCAAATGGGGACTTTGCAATTAATTGCAATTCATCTGATCACTCTTCATGACATTCTGGAGTATATGCAAATTGCCATCATCAAAACTGAGGCAGCAGACTTTGTGAAAATTAGTATTTGTGTCATTCTCAAAACTTTTGACCATGACTGTACACTTGACATCAGAAGATTTACCATAGGGTTACGGTGTCCATATTAGGATAGCCTCAGTCTCAGAAGCTAAAACTGTGTGGTCCATGGGTACGGAGGAATACTAAGGTAATTTGGAGATTCTACTTAAATTGCAAAGGCTATTCCAATATATGATATGAATTATATTAATCAGATTATTAGATAAAAAGTCCTAAGTAAAATATTAAAAGATTACATTTGACCATTGCTGGCCATTATTCCTAAGAGATGGATGTGCTCCACCCACAGGATATAGGAAAACATGCTCCTCACATTCCTTACCTTTTGCTCTCTTCTCGCCTTAGTGAGTTTTCCTCTCGCATATGAATTACCATTCATTCATTCCATCGTGCCTTGTCCCTGTGACAGTGAACAAATGGGAGGGAGGGTCCATGGCTGTCACCCTAAAGAAGTCCTGAAGTGGCCCTCAATTATTAAAGCGTCAATATGTACTGGCTCTCTCTCCCTCCCTCAATTCTTCCTTCATCTCTGTGTGTGTGTGTGTGTGTGTGTGTGTGTGTGTGTGTGTGTGTGTGTGTGTGTGTGTGTGTGTGTGTGTGTGTGTGTGTGTGTGTGTGTGTGTGTGTGTGTGTGTGTGTGTTTTGAAGCCTGGACCGGCAGTGTCTTGAGGACCAGCTGCTCCCTCTCTGTCTCCCCAGAGGGACATCATGCTACCATTCATTTTCAATTTAAGGCCAAGCGTTACTGTTTGTGTTCTGGCCCAAGCTGGCTTGCTAGGCCAGGTTGGTTCATACACAGAACTTTGCTCCTCTCCAGAACCACCCAGACACACAGACCCAGCTGAGCCAGAGCACCATCTGAGCCCTGGTTCGACGGGCCTGATTCAGTCCATCTCTCCTCCCGGAACCACACTCTCTCTCTCTCTCTCTCTCTCTCTCTCTCTCTCTCTCTCTCTCTCTTCCCTCCCAGGCAGAGGCTTGCTAAGCCATCCCCATCTAAGGAGCCAGAGAGCCAGAGGGCCCTTGAGGCCCCATCAATAATGCAGCCCTGGCCACGCTGATTTGAGGAGACAACTGGTATTTAGTAAGCTGCACGCTAACCCAAAAAAGCGCATCTTCCTTCGCACCAGTTAGCCTTGTTTTCTGTCAGCGATCAACGCTGATTTAGATGTACAACCAACCGGTAGAGTGATTCAGGGATCGGATCGCCCCGGTACGATAGCATAGCCTCCGCAGTGGAGCGTTAGCACACATGGACACGCACACCACACACACACACACACACACACGGGCGCCCAGGTGAGGGCACCAGGATTGACGCCTAGCAGTCTTGAAACACGGCCCCCATAGATTTTTGAAAGCTTCACTCTTCCTCTTTGCCGTTTTCTTTGATTATTAATTCACGCAGGCAAAAGAGAACTGCCCGATGCTCTTAAATCATAACTGCTCACTGGCTTTATCATGGGTTGGAGAAATGCTATATCATTGCTGTGCTATGATCTTTTCATTAATGTACAGCACACTCCATAACTGTTGCCTGTCTTTGCAAACACTTTGCATACGTGCACTGTAGAAGATCCAAGAAAATGATCTTTCACTGTAGATTATCAATATCTTGGATGTGTCATATTTGTGTGCTGAGAGGCAAAATTATCTTGGACAAAATGTCTTTGATATTCAATGTTTCATATCAGAAAACTTGACCTGTTTTAGAGTGAATGTCATCAATGATTAACAGAATATTCTCATTGGTTTGAGTGTAATGTTCAGATTATATACTTTAAGTCCAATATGATGATGAAACCGACATGTAATAATGCAGATTTCTACTACTGGGCAGAGGACAGACTGATCTACTGTGCTATAGCTCCAAAAATAGTGTTCTCTGGCTTCTCAGTGTACTTTGGGCTGCAAAGGAGTTATCTTAGTTACAGTACATCTACATACTCTATACACCTGCTTTCACGGTAATAGAGTCACATGTACAATATTTATTTATTGCGAAAATCATCAGTGATATTAAGTTATTAAGAGTATGTGACTAATCAGCATTCAGTTATCAAGTTCCTGGGTGTTTTCTTATCTATCCTCATAGCCTCTCATTCCTAATCAAGTGTCCAGCTTGTCCATTCCTAAATAATTCACTAGAGGGAGCAAACGCTAAAAGTCTAGACAAAATGTCTTCCTTCCCCTACTTGGCCTGTGTACACTGAACCAAAATATAAACGCAACATGCAACAATTTCAAAGATTTTACTGAGTTACAGTTCATATAAGGAAATCAGAAAATTGAAATAAATAAATTAAGCACTAATCTATGGATTTCACATGACTGAGAATACAGATATGCATCTGTTGGTCACAGATACATTTTTTAAAAAGTAGGGGCGTGGCTCAGAAAACCAGTCAGTATCTGGTGTGACCACCATTTGCCTCATGCAGGCTGTTGATTGTGGCCTGTGGAATGTTGTCCCACTCCTATTAACGGCTGTGCGAAGTTGCTGTATATTGACGGGAACTGGAAAACGCTGTTGTAGACATCGATCCAGAGCATCCCAAACATGCTCAATGGGTGACATATCTGGTGAGTATGCAGACCATGGAAGAACTGGGACATTTTCAGCTTCCAGGAATTGTGTACAGATCCTTTCGACTTGGGGCCGTGCATTATCATGAGGTGATCGCAGCGGATGAATGGCACAACAATGGGCCTCAGGATCTCGTCACGGTATCTCTGTGCATTCAAATTGCTTGGGACCAACACTTTACATGTTGCATTGATATTTTTGTTCAGTTTATTTTGTAGTAGGCCTATGCATTATTTTCAATGTCTCAAATTGTTGTTCAAGTAGTGTGTTTGCAACTCTTTGAAAAGTTGTTATTTTGAATGACGAACATATTTTCAAATGGTGAGTGAAAATACACCCTTGCCTCCCAAAGACAAGTTCAATATAAACAATTATAAAGAATTATTCAAACATCATCATGTCCATCTGTTTTGATCAGTTGACTATGTCATGTTTGTTTATCCCATGTTTTGATGCTGTTGATGAGTAAGGAACCAATAAATGAATCATAAAACATATTAGTAGTATCCTCTCTATGGGACACCGCCATTCATCTACAGACGTTCACACTAATCCATTTTTTAGTTATGCTCAAGCATAATTAGCTATGTCGATTAATATTTACAATTAAGTATTTCAAACATCTTATCTTATCTAACGCCAGCTAAAGACCGGAGACGGCCGCTCTTAGCGGATTCATTCTTGACGATGCTCCTCTCGCTTGGAAAGATCTAAGATCACCCAGAAGGATCTCCACGCCACTTCCTCCTCCTCCGTGCTTGTTGCTCTCTGCTCCCTCATCCCCACCTTCTCCACATGCTCCTTTTTTTCTCATTCCGACTCTATGATTTCCTCCACTTGTTTGATATATATATATATATATGTCTCCCCACCTCCCACCCATCCACCACCGCCATATAATAACGCCTCATTCAAAATACATGATCCATCTGGTCAAACTGGGTGAACTTAAATATACCTGTCAAGTGGAACAACTTGAAAGTTTTTCCCCGCTACAACCCCTCTCTCTCTCTACTGGGGTCTGAGGGAGGCGAATCCACACGGGCTTTAATTAAAAAAGAGGAACCCGGGTTACAGGACGTACAGTGCTTCTTCTAAATGAGGGGAGTTTGTGATAGCTGGCAGGCGAGAGCGAAGAGCCGAGACCTTGCTGCAGTGGGACCCGGCTTCTTGTGGCTTTCATCACTTCCACTCCGTATATACCTCCTCAGAAGTTTCCGGAGAGAGGCATCTGTCTGTCTGACTTGCGTGTTGAATTGGAAAGATGGCGAGTGGGGGTGGAGAGAGGGGGGAGGGATAGAGAGAGGGGGTTAGGAGAAAGTGAGAGAAAGATAGGGGGAGAGAGTGGAAAGTGAGTGATACCCTCCAATTGTTCTGTCTACACAGAGGGTGACAAAAAAAATGTAATGGGTTGATTTTGCTATCTGAGTTAATACAGGATATTGGTCGATAAGATACACCACTGTAAATGGTTGATGATTGTATGTTGCGACAGCATCCAGAAAGTACAATTAGAAGCATAAACATCATATGAACCATTCCGGGCATGTTTAAAATGTTTTACATATTTGGACTTCTTTGTTTTTCTTTCTTGGATCCAGATTGTTTATTGTTTGTGTGTTTGTGAATATGTTTTTAATAATTGAGCTTATTGAGGTTCTGTTTCCAATATTTTCCTTTCTAGTCCAATAGCCTCATAAAACCATCATCATAAAATATCTATGATTATCCTCATAACAAATGCAATGATAAAAGACAGATAGAAATAACTGTAGATCTTTTCCGCAGAATATTTACAAAAAGGGTATGTAAAATCATATATCACTACCATACACATTGCATCAGTTTGACCCAAACAAACAGAGATGTTAAAATAAACAGAGATGTTCAAATGAGTCTTTAGGTCAGGACATAGATTCTCTAGCAGTCATCTTCCCATCTTTCTCTACCTACTGTTTCCTTGTTTTAACAAGCAGAACTCTGTGACTATGGTTGATTTCTCTTGAGATATATGAAAGTACATTTTTTTAAACCAAGCAACCATGCCATCTAGTGGAGATTTGCCCATCATACAGCATCTAAAACCTGAGAATGTGTTGGATGTATGAAAATGGTGAGTGACCACAATGACCAGAAACATACAAACTGAGATCTAACATCAATATGGTATGTACAATTTAATCTTAAAATGTAAAAACTGTTAAAACAATACAAATACACTTTCTAGGCTACCCCAGAAAACAACATTTTCTTTTGAATCATTATTTCAAATAATTTCATAAAATCAAGTCTTTGAGTAGGTCGTAGTAAAATTCTAAGTGTTTCCTTATCGTTAACAGTCCAAGAATTCATTGCGCCCCAAAATGCATTCAGAACGTTGCAAATCTAGGCCAGGAGCCAGAGACTAAAGAAATGTCTGAACCTTACAAAAGGTTAAGCTTTTCACATGCTAGTCTCCAGCCACTCTGTAAAGACATCCTTGTAAATCTGAATGGGAATTTAAGAGGTAGTAACACTCACCGTTGGACAATAAAGTAGCTAACTGAGAATCAGTCACTTACTGCATACCACAACAAAACTATAAGGTTAAAGTTTGTGGGAGTGGAATAGAGAAAGGAAACCACAGAAGGTAGGAATTTATATTACTTTGAAAGTTTTCAATGTCTAAAATATTTGACCATTTCCTCAGTGCTCATTCCATTGTAATAGATATGCCAGTAAGGACAACTCATGTTCCCATGTTGCTTTTGTAAACACTGATGTCAACACAAAGACAACTGTGCTGGATTGTAGTATTCCCTGAAGCTTTCTAATTCTGTACACTCCATTATGATGTCATCATATCAGCTGTTCATATTTGATGAGGCTGGGAGATATGGATAACAACTTAAAATGTGTTGCTACTCAAATCTCAGCTCACCAGTCTTTCATAATAATAATTTAATAAATTACAGACACAAGTGAACCACGTAAGGGGGTGATTCATTGGCATCTTCACAATTGCTGAATTTATAGCCTGTTATACTGAGTAATTACTATATATTGCAATGTTAGCATTTTCCATGTGCAGTGGATGAGACATACAAGCCCTGTGGCCAGTGGCTCATGCTAGCCATCATGGAGTGGGGACCCCATGGGTAGCCTGCCTACGTACGTAGCCCTCCGAAGGGGTCGGGACGGGAGGCCAGGGGCGAGGGCTTCCACCAGCTAGAGATAATGGATTCCAGGTGGTGTCTCCTCCTTCCATCCCTCCCTCACTCCTTTTTAGAGAGGTATGTGCTTGTTGTAATTATACAGTTTGATTATTTTATGGAGTTAGGGTTTTAGGATGATGTTTTCATAAGCCTGGAGTTCTGGGATTTGTTGGAAAACTCCTATAAACTGGAATGTGATAACCTCCTACCAAGCAAGGTAAATAAGCAATATAAAGCTCTAACTCATAATCATCAATGGCAGCAGTTAACATATCCTATCAATATTTGCATGAATCAATACAAATTCTATAGTTACTCGCAGCTAAAGATTTGATTAAGGATTCATAAAAGGAAATCCAAGAAAGGTCCAATATTATCTTTATAACTCAGTTCAAACCTTTAAAGCTCCCACAGATGTATATTTATATTCCCTTACTCCCAATTAGAGCACTGTTTACTTCCTTGTGCTATTTGATCGCTAGATGTTGTTTCTAGGACAGGGGAACTCTTTCATGCCAAGTTCACCCTCCCTGGGAACAGTTTCAACCGTAGTCATCAAGCGTTTTATTCTGTTACCGATTAAGTGTTACCATCTGTAGAATGGTAAGAGTACTTTTGAAGCCGACCCAGGTCACATGTTCGTGATCATGCACCATTAAATGAAAAACAAAACAAAAGGCATCAAGAAAAAAAAAAGATGGAAATTAAGCCAGTAGCAATAAGAGATGAAATTAGTTGTAAACAAACAAAATAAACTAACTTTCTGTTAATGTTTTGGCGTTTAACTGAATAATTTGGCTGTAAAATTGATGCAAAATGGCAGACTCTTTGTTTAACAGGCCACCTGTTGTTTGTTTGCAATTACAAGGGTCACACCGTTTTTCCTGTTAGAAAGGTTTGGCTTGATTAAAGGAGTAATGGAAGTAAAATGTAATTGAGGGAATACATCAAATACTTAGTAAAAGTGCCCTCTTAGATTTTCATAATGTATTTGTATGAACCAGATGAGGGTTTAGGATAATGGAAATTGGGGCTATAGGAGCAGTTATCGGGGGGATTAGTGAAACAAAATAGATTATACGCCCATCAAATACACATTATTTATGAGTTTATGTCCAACTCTCGTAAACAGAGATGTTAGAGGGAAGCATTAGCACACAGATAATGCTAAACCATACACAGTTTACACACTAACGGCCTCGGTGTAAATGATTCATATTGCTGCCGTAGTTTGTTATCTTGGCTTTAAAGTGGGGCTTGACCCTGACTGAGCTCTATATCTCTCTCTTAGTGTTCTGTGCATACCTTTAGCATGACCTCTGTCTTGTCTGGCCAGTGTGTGTGTGTGTGTGTGTGTGTGTGTGTGTGTGTGTGTGTGTGTTGTGTGCTTGTATTCCTATCCTTGTGTGTACTGGAAATCCCACAAAGTCCCCACAAGGATAGTAAAATAAGGAAAATTGTCCTTCGTGGGGACATTACCAAGGTCCCTACAAGGATAAAGAGTATTTTAGGCTCAGGGGTTACGTTTAGAATTAGGGTTACAATTAGGGTTAGGTTTAAGGTTAGGAGTTAGGGTTAGGTTTAGGGTTAGTAGTTAGGGATAGGGGTTAAGGTTAGGGTAAGGCTTTGAGTTAGGGGTTGGGGAAAATAGGATTTTGAATGGAAATACATTTTAGGCTTACGGGTTAGGGTTAGGAGTTAGGATTAGGTTTAGGGTTAGGGTTAAGTTTATGATTAGGTTATGGGACATGCGTTTTCCCAACATTAAATGACATACAAAAGTGTACAAAACATTAAGAACTATTTTCATGACATAGACTGACCAGGTGAAAGCTATGATCCCTTATTGATGTCACTTGTTAAATCCACTTCAATCAGTGTAGATGGGGAGGAGACCGGTTAAATACGGATTTTTAAGCCTTGAGACAATAGAGAAATGGATTGTGTATGTGTGCCATTCAGGGGAAAATTGGGAGAGACAACAGATTTAAGTGCCTTTGAATGGGGTTTAAAAAAAAGTATGTGTTATGGCTTTTCAACCTCTGCCATATCGTGGATTCAGAGCTATCTATCTAATAGAACTCAAAGGGTTTTCTTTAATGAAAGCTTCTCTAATGTCAAACATGTAAAGTGTGGTGTACCGCAGGGCCGCTCTCTAGGCCCTCTACTCTTTTCAATTTTTACCAATGACCTGCCACTGGCATTAAACAAAGCATGTATGTCCATGTATGCTCAGCTGGTAGAGCACGGCGCTTGTAACGCCAAGGTAGTGGGTTCGATCCCCGGGACCACCCATACACAAAAAAAAAAATGTATGCACGCATGACTGTAAGTCGCTTTGGATAAAAGCGTCTGCTAAATGGCATATTATATTATTATTATTATTATTATATACGCATCAGCAACCACAGCTAATGAAGTCACTGAAACCCTTAACAAAGAGTTGCAGTCTGTTTTAGAATGGGTGGCCAGTAATAAACTGGTCCTGAACATCTCTAAAACTAATTGCATTGTATTTGGTACCAACCATTCTCTAAGTTCTAGACCTCAGCTGAATCTGGTAATGAATGGTGTGGCTGTTGAACAAGTTGAGGAGACTAAATTACTTGACGTTACCTTAGATTGTAAACTGTCATGGTCAAAACATACAGTTGAAGTCGGAAGTTTACATACACTTAGGTTGGAGTCATTAAAAAACTTGTTTTTCAACCACTCCACAAATTTCTTGTTAACAAACTATAGTTTTGGCAAATCTACTTTGTGCATGACACAAGTCATTTTTCCAACAATTATAATTCACTGTATCACAATTCCAGTGGGTCAGAAGTTTATAGTAATAATAATAATAATATGCCATTTAGCAGACACTTTTATCCAAAGCGACTTACAGTCATGTGTGCATATATTTTTACGTATGGGTAAAATACACAAAGTTTACATACACTAAGTTGACTGTGCCTTTAAACAGCTTTGAAAATTCCAGAAAATGATGTCATGGCTTTATAAGCTTCTGATAGGCTAATTGACATCATTTGAGTCAATTGGAGGTGTACCTGTGGATGTATTTCAAGGCCTACCTTCAAACTCAGTGCCTTTGCTTGACATCATGGGAAAATCTAAAGAAATCAGCAAAGACCTCAGAAAAAAATGGTAGACCTCCACAAGTCTGGTTCATCCTTGGGAGCAATTTCCAAATGCCTGAAGGTACCACGTTCATCTGTACAAACAATAGTACACAAGTATAAACACCATGGGACCACGCAGCCGTCATACCGCTCAGGAAGGAGACGCGTTCTGTCTCCTAGAGATGAATGTACTTTGGTGAGAAAAGTGCAAATCAATCCCAGAACAACAGTAAAGGACCTTGTGAAGATGCTGGAGGAAACAGGTACAAAAGTATCTATATCCACTGTAAAACGAGTCTTATATCGACATAACCTGAAAGGCCGCTCAGCAAGGAAGAAGCCACTGCTCCAAAACCACCATAAAAAAGCCAGACTATGGTTTGCAACTGCACATGGGGACGAAGACCGTACTTTTTGGAGGAATGTCCTCTGGTCTGATGAAACAAAAATAGAACTGTTTGGCCATAATGACCATCGTTATGTTTGGAGGAAAAAGGGGGTAGCTTGCAAGCCGAAGAACACCATCCCAACCGTGAAGCACGGGGGTGGCAGCATCATGCTGTGGGGGTGCTTTGCTGCAGGAGGGACTGGTGTACTTCACAAAATAGATGGCATCATGAGGAAGGAAAATTATGTGGATATATTGAAGCAACATCTCAAGACATCAGTCAGGAAGATAAAGCTTGGTCGCAAATGGGTCTTCCAAATTGACAATGACCCCAAGCATTCTTCCAAAGTTGTGCCAAAATGGCTTAAGGACAACAAAGTCAAGGTATTGGAGTGGCCATCACAAAGCCCAGACCTCAATCCTATAGAAAATGTGTGGGCAGAACTGAAAAAGCGTGTGCGAGCAAGGAGGCCTACAAACTTGACTCATTTACACCAGCTCTGTCAGGAGGAATGGGCCAAAATTCACCCAACTTACTGTGGGAAGCTTGTGGAAGGCTACCCGAAACGTTTGACCCAAGTTAAACAATTTAAAGGCAATGCTACCAAATATTAATTGAGTGTTTGTAAACTTCTGACCCACTGGGAATGTGATGAAAGAAATAAAAGCTGAAATAAATCATTCTCTCTACTATTATTCTGACATTTCACATTCTTAAAATAAAGTGGTGATCCTAACTGACCTAAGAGAGGGAATTTTTACTAGGATTAAATGTCAGGAATTGTGAAAAACTGAGTTTAAATGTATTTGGCTAAGGTGTATGTAAACTTCCGACTTCAACTGTATAGACTCAATGGTTGTAAAGATGGGGAGAGGTAAAGAGATGCTCTGCTTTTTTGACACCACACTCCAAAAAACAAGTTTTGCAGGCTCTAGTTTTGTCTTATCTTGATTATTGTCCAGTCGTGTGGTCGAGGGCTGCAAGGAAAGACCTAGTTAAGTTGCAGCTGGCCCAGAACAGAGTGGCACGTCTTGCTCTTCATTGTAATAGAGGGCTTATATAAATACTATGCATGCCAGTCTCTCTTGGCTAAGAGTTGAGGAGACACTGACTGCATCACTTCTTCTTTTTATAAGAAACATTCATGTGTTGAAAATCCCAAATTGTTTCAATAGTCAACTTACACACAGCTCTGACACACACACTTACCCCACCAGACATGCCACCAGGGGTCTTTTCACAGTCCCCAAATTGAAAAACAAATTCAAGAAAGCTTACAGTATTATATGGAGCCATTATTGCATGGAACTCCGTTCCATCTCATACTGCTCAAATGAACAGCAAACCTGGTTTCAAAAAACAGATAAAGCAACACCTCAGGGCACAACACAACAATCCCCTATTTGACCTAGATAGTTTGTGTGTATGTATTGGTATTGATATGTAGGCTATGTGTGCCTTTAAAACAAATTGTATTGATGTATTGAGCTGTTCTTGTCTATTAAAGTTCTGCATCATGTAATGTTTCAAGTTTTGTTTTTACCACAGGAAGAGTAGCTGCTGCTTTTGCAACAGCTAATGGGTATCCTAATAAAATACCAAATACCAAATGGTAGTAGGTGCCAGGTGCACCGGTTTGTGCATTATCCTTACTTGGGTAATACTTTTGGTTTCTGAACCAGAATATTGCTCAACGTTGGAACGATACAAGATTAAATACATGAGGGTTAAATATGTGATGCCATAGCTAAAGGATTACATTTGAAACATATCCCATAAAGCAGACAAAGGCTATTACTCATAAGATGAAGGGTGAGCCTACTTGGTTGATCTCAGACACATTGTCATTGTCTCTCTGTCCCTTCGCATACGTTGAAACTGAAGCCACATTTGCCTCTGAGCTATGGGGACTCAGGGCTGAGGGAACACAGGCCTCGTGAAGAGAGGAGCTTTTATCTAGATCAAAACCAGCTCTGATCTCATCTGGACCCTTCTGTCCCCGAAAAACAGCACTGTGTCCTGTAAACACACACCAGTGGAATGGATGGACGTCCACATGAGACACAAGCACACAGAGGCATGGACACACACACACACTCTCTCTCTTTCCCTCCTCTCTTTGTCCAAGTCCATTCCTCCTGCAATTCCCGTCTTTCCCTCCCCTGGTGCAACAGACCCCTTCAGTACTGTAATTAGGAGACTGATGAAAGCAATACTGTCCTGTGTGTCCATGTAGCTGGTTACATCGAGCCAATCAACCCAGGCCATAGGGCCAGGTAAGCCACATAGGGGTACATCAGCTGTGAACATCCACCCCCTCTCCCATGGCCCCCAGAAAGGCGACTGCCCGTAACCCCTGGTGACACGTGATGTTGTCTTTGTGTAATTAAATCATCCTGGCTCTCGAGTCCATCCCATGAGATCTCCTCGGAGTATTTGGAAACCCAACTCGGTCAATCCCCACAGGTCAGGGGCTGCTGTTTTTCTTGGATGTGTTTCATGGGACCGCATGTTCTCACTGGGACCTCGGAAAAATCGGCCCCTTGGAAAAACAAGGCAGAGAAAGTGGGATTTGGGCCTCGGTCGGACATTGGGTACACAGTAATTTAGGTCCGGTGCCTCGCCCCAGAGGCCCGAGTAGCCAAGGCTATGCATGGAAAGGTTTCTCCGGGCTCCTCCGTAGGTGGTCTCTCATTTCAAAGAGGCTGGAGGTCACATCGGGTCTAGTGGGTCTAGGCTTGTTTCCTGAATAACAGTCCCTTTATTTATTATTTAAGGACACATTGACTGGCTGTAGTTCCTATGCTTTACATCAGACCAGTAACAGGATTTGGTCTGAGAGGTCTTTGTGATGAGAGAACATCTTGTTGTTGTCTACTCCTCATTGTACCATTGTTATGGGGATGGAAGAATGGGGGGAATACAGTCGTACCGGGCGCACTACTCCAAAGACAACTGGACAAGCCGCCTCTGAAGAGGCCCTCTCCGTCAATTCATTGGGTCGACAAAGAAAGGGGGCCGTCTGAAACACTGTAAGGGGTGTGGAGAATAAACGCTGAGTATAGACTAGAGACAAGTCCTCTTGTTCTCTTTCATTTTAAAATACTGAGGCTCAGGCTACTCTTCCTTACCTATACACTATAGGCCTCCTCCTACTCTCGCTACCATGGTGCTCATGCACCTTTGAAGTAGATGGAAAATATTATTAGAGTATCAAGTTGCAGTAAGTGGCCATTTCCTGTCTGGCCATTTCCTGTCTAAAAAACGACTTTGTCATTATCATCTGTTCAGACTATGTTACAGTGCAGTTTGACAATGTAAGGCTTCTTAGGAAATGTCATCCGCCAGGAGAAGTACATTTCCCAGAGAGCTCCCTTCTTTATTGAATTCCCTGAGCTAATATTGAGTTCCCAGGTTCCCAGCAGAACCACATTTCTCGGGGTGAAAGATGACGGTGGAGCCCCTTTCAACAACACACACAGGAAGTAGAATAGGCCTGATCGTTCATCAGTAAGACGTCACTCTAAAATCACATCACATTTTATTTGTCACACGCTTCGTAAACAACAGGTGTAGGCTAACAGTGAAATGCTTACGGGCCCTTCCCATCAACACAGAGAGAAAGAAAATAGAGAAATAATAGAAAAGTAAATCACGTAATAATAAAAGTAATAATAAATAAACAATGAGTAACGATAACTTGGCTATATACACAGGGTACCAGTACCGAGTCGATGTGCAGAGGTACGAGGTAATAGCTTGGCTATATACACAGGGTACCAGTACCGAGTCCATGTGCAGGGGTACGAGGTAATTCAGGTAGATATGTACATATAGGTAGGAATAAAGTGACAGATAATAAACAGTAGCAGCAGCATATGTGATGAGTCAAAGGAGTTAGTGCAAAAA
Organism: Coregonus lavaretus; assembly: GCF_964263955.1. Taxonomy (NCBI): domain Eukaryota; kingdom Metazoa; phylum Chordata; class Actinopteri; order Salmoniformes; family Salmonidae; genus Coregonus; species Coregonus lavaretus. The sequence goes on from NW_028156300.1 coordinate 67,442, forward strand.
GTGTTAAGGCAGATAGTTAAATAGTTACCTAATAGCTACCTGGACAAACTATTTAGTAGTCTTATGGCTTGGGGATAGAAGCTGTTCAGGGTCCTGTTGGTTACAAACTTGGTGCATCGGTACCGCTTGCCATGCAGAGAGAACAGTTTATGACTTGTCAAATCACACACCAGCAGCCGTCCACTCGTCCAGACAGACTGCCTAAGACAAGTGTGGGTCCAAAATGGCACTGTAGTGCATTACTTTTGACCCTGATCAAAAGTAGTGTGCTATATTGGGAATAAGGTAATAGACAAATCACACACCAGCAGCCATCCACACAGACTGCCCAAGACAAGGCAATTGCATAATTCTGTCATAGAGCCATTTCTCATTGGTTGTTCAGATCAGCGCCCTAAGACAGACTCTGACTATAGTTACAACAGTACATTAATCCAGTTGACCTCCAAGTCTACCTGTTGATAACTTTATATATAACTTTATAGTGCCTCGCAGACAGATCAACGATTTCATGTTGAATAAAAGCTACCATAGGGACCAGTAAATGTCTACAGAACAGTATATTTTCCTCTTACATGCATATTTGTCGATGTTTACGTTGGTTTTGCGGTTTGTTGAAATGTCTGTTCAGTCCAGCCACTGGTAAAGCCAGGAGATTTGTACTGGACTGGACAGTGTCCAAACTAAACACTATCCTCTATGCAGCAGTGGGCTGGTATGTAGGCTACTCTGATACTAATCTGAGTGTAGGCACTTAATTCTTAACACATGGTGGAGTGGACACTAGCACAGAAACAACTTTAATAATTATAAGCACTCTGTACAGTGGGTTACTTTGTTTTAAAAGGTGTTGTTTGGCACTAATCAGATTGTTGCATTGGGATTTGTGACATCACCCATCAATGAAAGCAGAAAGGTAGATGAGCAAATTGAACTGCACATACAAAGTTTTTTTTTTCCACACAGCTGTATTAACTGTTTCGACAAGATTTGAAAAACAAGGGCCTTAGGCACTAAGAACAACCTGGTGTGATGGTGGTTGAGGACTATCCCCCAGGTTATTAACACTTTTAATGACTCCTCATTTGACCATGGAGCCAGCAAGGGGCTGGATCATTAGCCAGGCTACTGGGGCTATGCTTCCAGGTGGAGGTATGGCTGTGGGGTGATCCTCTATACTGGTGCATGTAATCTACTCTCCTCAGAGGGTTGCTAACAGCAGGACGTCCCCTCTCTCATGCTGTTCCATGGATGACGACCTCACTGAACCCGAACAGCATGCAGGGTGGTAATGAATGACTCTACATTTGCTGTGGCAGAAGGACGTGCCTAATGTTAAAGATGGAATCCGCAGTAGGGGGAACCAGCGCCACTGGCCGCACCACCACCGTTGTTATTGTTGTTGTTGCCGAGCTGAGGAGCGTCGCGCAGCATGGTAAAAACAAATCAGTACATATTGTGCTCTTCTATCGCGCATGCAGTGATGTCTGATGGGAAAAAACTGTGTTTGATGTTTGCAGTAACTCCTTTGTTGTTGTAATATCCCAAACGGACATGGCTGTTTCACCATTAAGGATTCCAGCTTTAACCCATGGGTTAATACTCAACAGCCATGGGTTAATACTCAACAGCCATGGGTTAATACTCAACAGCCATGGGTTAATACTCAACAGCCATGGGTTAATACTCAACAGCCATGGGTTAATACTCAACAGCCATGGGTTAATACTCAACAGCCATGGGTTAATATGTTTTATGAAGTTTATTTGACAGGTACTGTGTACAATAAAAACATACAACTCCCAGGGAATTTGATGCATTGTATTGAATAAGGGCTTGAATTATTTGCGTTTGTGGATGTTTGTACGTCTGACTTTGTTTGGCGACGTGTCATTTCATATTATTTAACTCTGTTATATGAAAACTTGGAGTCAGTCAATAGATTTGTTGATATTGTTAACTCATTATGAATATAATATAATTATGTTTAATAATACTATGTAATAGAAGAGGCTGCCCAGGTAATATAAATACATCTTTGAGAGCTAAGAGCTCACTTAACCAATGTTACCTGAATCCTAGCTGGAGATGCATGCTTAACTCAATCTGATGCACTAATCTCCCATTGACATCATTGATTTATATAAAAAGTTTGTTACGCAGAAATATTTCATAGTCACATTCCGGCTTTTTCTTCCCTTTACTCAATAGCATGTTCTCAGCCACGCTCTTGTGCTTTAATACTGAACATGAGAAGCCACCTGCCAATCCACATTAACATAAGAGTCATTTTCTGTTACGGTTCACATGATGTATTTCTTTTCAGATGACCCCAGTGGGAAATGTTACAATGTGAGGAACAGTAGTTCAATGGCTAAATAGACACGTTTTATAACATGTATATTTTGATTTTCATCAACATATACATTTTAATCTCTCATCTAAACTGTATATTTTCACAAGTTCCCACAGTTTTTTTTTTCTTCTAGCATGTTGTGTTTAGAAAGCTGACACAGCTGCTGTGGCTGGTATGCTATGTGGTTAAAGGAGCAATACTGGATTCAAAAAACAACAACGCTATGGATGCAAGGACTGACCCAAGAACTAACCATCCATCCAAAAATGGATGAATCACAGACTTCCACTGTAAAGGGACTGTTTAACATTTAGGCTGTCTTAAGACAGTTTAGTATATACAGTACATTTCACTTTCCCAAGCCACAGTTCACTAGTTCCCTAGGGGACCATTTACTCAGTCACGTAGCCCTGTAGAAATAGTTAGTGTGCATCCCAAATGGCACCATATTCCCTTTATAGTACACTATATTGACCAGGCCTGTAGTATATATGCTGCACACAGGGGGCTGGTGGGAGGAGCTATAGGAGGACGGGCTCATTGTAATGGCTAGAATATAATAATTGGAACGAGTCAAACACGTGTTTGATGTTTTAGATACCGTTCCATTAATTCCATTCCAGTCTTTCCAATGAGCCTGTCCTCCTATAGCTCCTCCCACCAGCTTCCTCTGATACTGCACTTTCCCAAGCCACAGTTCACTAGTTCCCTATGGGACCATATACTTATTCACATAGCCCTGTAGAAACAGTTATATATGTCGGATCTACATTTGACCCGTTTCTCACAGCAGGAACATAATCCTGCAGCAACAGGAAATGTGAATTATTATGTGGATAATAATGAATGGACATTTATTTAGGTGATGATACATTTTTTGTTAGGGCATAAATTAAAACTTTAGATGCCATTTCAAACCTTGAATACAGTACAAGTTTGCATTTCCTGCTGCATAGCATAATTCTCTGCGACAACAGAGTTAAGAGAGAACATCTGTAGATTGAGTCCCAAATGGCACCATATTCCATATATAGTATATTGACTAGGACCTGTAGCCTGTAGCATGCATCTCAAATGGCACCCTATTCCCTACATAGTGTACTACTTTTGACCAGGGCCCATTTACTTAGTCACGTAGCCTGTAGAAGTAATGCACAATATATGGAATAGGGTACCATTTGGGATGCTGAAACCTTAGTCGATCCATCACAACTTCACTAAAGTAAGCCACCATCTTCTTTTCACAATGTCATGTGAGCAAAACAAGTTTGGAAAGCTAAAAGTTTATAATATTTGTCCTCGCTTGCATAGCAGACGTGCTCTGTTCCATCAGGGCATGTTGGTGTAAACAACCACGGGAAACAATGAGGACTTCCTCAACACGTGTTTCTGTGAGGAAGCCAGTTTCTTCTCTTTCTCTCCCTCTCTCTCTCTCTCTCTCTCTCTCTCTCTCTCTCTCTCTCTCTCTCGTTCCATGTAAACCAACCATCGTCAGATGATCTAAACCATCTGCCAGGAGACATCTGGTTGTCTGAGTCATCACTGGCTAAACCAGACTGTATATAATTGAGTCATGACACTGTGTGGATATACATACTGAAGATGCTATTTACACAATTAAAAACTCAATCCTCAAGCCTGGTCTTGCTACGGTATATCCCACTGTAAACTAGGAGAGGAGCATCGCCTCTAGGATTGTGTGTTTGGATGTGTTTAACTATACTTGTGGGGACCAGAAGTCCCCACAAGAATAGTAAACAAACAAAAATGTTACCAACTGGGGACATTTTGTTGGTCCCCACAAGGTCAAATGCTATTTCTAGGGTGTTTAGGGTTAAGGTTAGAATTAGTGTTAGTGTTAGGGTTAGAATTAGGTTTAGGGTTAGGATTAGGAGCTAGGGTAAGTTTTAAGGTTAGGGTTAAGGTTAGGGTTAAGGTTAGGGTTAGGGTTAGGGTAAGAGTACTGGTTAGGGTCTAGGGTTATGGGAAATAAGATTTTGAATGGGACTGAAATGTGTGTCCCCACAAGGTTAGTTGTACAAAACTGTGTGTCCGTGTGTGTGCGTGCGTGCGTGTGTGCGTGTGTGTGCGCGTGTGCGTTTAGGATCGCCTCCAGGGTCGAATCAGTTGTACATGTCTTTGTGAGAATTACACGAGCATGACCTGATGCAGCAAAACGCCAACTAACCATGTTATCACAGCCCAGAACTCCCCCATATGTAATTGTGGTCACAAAGCTGTTTAAGTTCATGTGAACTTGGGTTCCTCGTGCCAGTTTGAGCTTGATATGTGAGTACAGTGGTGAGACTGCAGCTCTGTTTTGTTCTCATAAATCCAAATAAATTCAGGAAATGGTAGTCTTATGATCTTAGAATATCTGTTCTTCATCTCTTAGCTTTTTCTTTTGTCTTGCCAAATGGCACTGTCCTTAACTTCCTCTCAGGATGTGGGGAAAACGTACGTTTTTGTTTGTGCTGCAATGTGCGTGTTTCCCCCGTTGTCTCTCTACCCCACATGACATAGTGTTTTCTCCACAGGGTCACACAAATTCCCATAAACAACAAAAACTGGCCGCAACATTTCAACATTCAAGTCTTGAATTGTTTTAAAATACTAGAGCGGGACAGGTCAAGTTCAATACACTTCTCCATCAATGTGAAACAACCAGGCGACCCCAACAGACCCAATGGCAGGATAAGGGA